>NC_087183.1:15064867-15092367 GCF_035594125.1 Scylla paramamosain
GCCACAGCCTTGCCCGCTGGTTGAATGGTTAGTGAGTCATTAGTTTAGTCTCCCAGCAAAATATTCCTCACTTTCGCAAATCACCATCAGATATGTTTAGTGATAAGATTCCATTATGAATTAATGTACATCTACACCTGACACGTCTATCATCCTTCATTAGTTCACCGCACCTCACACCTGCAAACTCCTGCCATCTGATCACCACTCATTAGTTGTGCCTCACTGACTTGAACCCACCGCTGCCGGACACGAGCAGCGCCGTGGTGCCTCGCAGTGCTAGACTAGTGGCTTTGCTAGACCCCCAAAGGCTTCCTCCAGGCGACCATTAACCTGCCCGTAATTGCCTTCCAGATTGACTCTTGCCTCCTGCCGGCCAAGCGGTGAAGGATCGACATAAATGTTTCGTTGTTTATAAAAAAAATATTAATGTGTTGAATATAAGTATCCTTTAAGACCAGACTTGTCATGCATAGCTGATATTTGAATTGGCAATAATTTTTCATGATTATTTGACATTTTGTTCTTTGCGGAGGATGGCACCTTCTTCCCTTGCCCTTTCGTCGCCAATCCACTCTCACCATCTCGCTGTACACTGTACAGGTGTCTCGAAGCCCTATTCTCCCCACCCTCACTAGACTCTAAAAGCTTGATCCTAGAGGTCCTCATTTGCCACGCCTTCCCCCACACCTACCCTAAAACTTATCTTTGCCATTAACACTTCCAGTGGTCGGCGCCAGCTGGGCTCAGGCGCCTGTGTACATCCCTGGGAATGCTGAAGGGGTAGAGCCTGTGGCCCCCCACGTGGTAGAGGCCACGCCGGTACTCATGGCCCGAGCAGTGGCCAGCTCTGCTCCTACCACAGAAGCCGCTGCCATCAAGCCCTCCTCGAATGGCGAGCTGCTCACCAAGACAGTGTACGGCTTCCTGGACTTCACCACTACCGTGGCGGGCACAGTGATGGTGTTCACGCCGCAGAGCAGTGATGAGGGTGGGTGCACTAGGCTCTCTTAAGACAGGCTGTCAGAGGTTCAGGAATGGGCGGAATGACTGAACATCTCCGTGTTGAAGATAACTTAAGTACGTGTGTGTGTGTGTGTGTGTGTGTGTGTGTGTGTGTGTGTGTGTGTGTGTGTGTGTGTGTGTGTGTGTGTGTGTGTGTGTGTGTGTGTGTGCCTTGCTGATTCTGTTCTTCTCTTCCAGAACCCAAAGCCACCACCTCCGTGGCAACTATGTCACCGAGGAAGAGTCCACCCAGTGAGCCCCGCGCCAGGCCGGCGCCCACCCCGACCCAGGACAAGTTGTCCGTCACAACCGCGCCTCCTGCGGAACCCGAAAAGTTGAGCCCTCATGGCTCCTCCGATCTCGAGTCTTCTTTCTTTGAACCCACCACAACTCTGGCGCTTGAAGAACTGTTCTCCGCGACGCCCCGCGTGCCTGAACCGCAGCCACAGTCCAGGGCTCAGACGACAACACCAAAGCCAAAGCCCACCACTCCGTCGAGTCGTCCCTTCGCCTTCCGCCATCGTAACAAGGAAAGCGATTCCTCTACTGGATCACGACGTCGCCTTGATCTCAACTTTTTGACACGCAAGAAGACCAACACGGGGAGGCGCAGAACGGGCGGGTCCACCTTGGTGCCTATCACGGTGGAGGGCACCGGGACCCTGACGGCGATAGCCACACGAGTCACGCCAGCGCCGCCACCGTCTCGCCTGCCGCTGGCTACGCCATCTGAGGTGGTGGTGAGCGCCACGCAGGGTTTCGCTTCCCTCAGTGTCATCGGCCCCTTCAGCACGGCAGTCAACAACGAGCTGGGCCAAGTGAGTCAGCACTATGACCTCCTGTCCAGCGAGGCGCCGCTGCAGGCACGCCGCACTTTTGACCTGGTTGACCTGGACGCCAACACGGCCAGCAGCTTCCCCACCGGCATGGTGACCAAGATGGGCGGCACCATCGTGGCTGGCGGCCACACCACCGTGCACGAGACCAGCGTCATTGGCACCTACATCGACGGCAAGTACGCGCAGGTCCTCAGGAGCACCTCGCGCATCTTCCACAACACCCCGGCGCCGCCGCTGGTTGTGCCGCCCAGCCCCACCGTCTCGCCCGAGTACGAGACCGTCAAGTCTGTCATCCAAGGGTCGGCGACGCAGTTCATCACGCCCCAGGCCTCCGCCTCCCTACCCCTCGAGTCTCTCTTCTCGGATCAGTCCAGCGGGAACCGTGACAGCCGCACCACTCAGGATGACGAGTCCCACATCCAGGCCAGGCTGAGGTCAGCACTCTCCAAGAGGCGCGGCTCTCACGACTCAGCCCAGACTCGTCCACGACAACACGATCCATTTGTTGATGAGGAAGAGGATCACGACCTGCAGAGATCAGGCACCAACCTCCGTCCTTCTTTCAAACTGTTTACGGAAACTTCGGTTAGAAAGACACCGGATGTTCGGACGTCAGTGCGGCGCGCCCAAGAGGTGAGCGTCCACTACGCCCAGCAGCAGCAGGACCCCCAGGTGCGTACGTTCCGCCCGAGATACAAGCCCTCAGCCACGCGGCGCTTATCAGGCGGTAGACCCACCAGGCTGCGACCCTCAGCATCTGGCCCCAAACGACCAACGCGTCCAGCTTCACGCTTTCGCCCAGGCACTGGGCCACGCCCCAAGCCCACAGCACCACGGCGACCTTTGTTCCCTGAGGCTGAGTACGAGCAGCCCAGTGCACCTGCCGACCCTGAGTACCAGCCGTCTCCCGAGGAGGCCGCAGCCGTAGCAGCTGCTGGCGAGGAGACCGTTGGCATCGTGACTACCACCATTGCCAATGAAGAATACGACGCGGTGGTGGAGCTGGCCACTGTGCGCTCCCTTCACACCTTCCGCGTGGGCACCACTAAAAACACCCGCTTCGTCACCTTCACTAAGACTTTCACCCTCGACATCGAGCCGACTGCCGCCCCAGAGCTGGACACGCCCATTGCCCCCGTCGACGACCAACTCTATGAGACGCCTCTCTTTGAAAACATTCTCGACAGCGGCTCCAGGGACGTTTCCACGCTACCGCCCGTTGATCTTGGCGCCAGCGACATCGCGGCGTTGTTGGAGACAGTGACAGAGACCTTCAGCACCACGGAGGTGATGGAGAAGACGTCAGTGCTGCCCGTGCTGCAGTCAGGCGGCACCACCTTCCACACACTCACCCAAACTTACCACATCACCCGCGTGGTCACAGCCTTCAAGACCATGCCGCCTGTCCAGGCCTTCTCCTTCATCCCTGAGAACTCCCTCAACGAGTTCAACGGCCAGTTGCTGGCCGAGGGAAGCGAGAACGACGAGGCGTTGCTACCAGGGGAGGTGGAGCTCGATCCCAATGGCCAGGTGGTGGACCCGAGCCTCGCCGAGCTGGCTGGCGGGGAGTTTAACCCGGACGTCCTGGAGCAGCAGCTGCACCCCGAGCTGGCGGCGGCTCTGCAGCGTCAGCAGCAGCAACAAACACTGCCGCAACAGCAATCCAAGCCTGCCGGCGGAGTGCCCCAGCTGATGTCGGGTCAGCTGCCGGCGCCCGGTGATCCGTCAGTGGCCACGCCCGGCCTCACACCAGAACAAGTGCAACAATTAGCATTCCTGCGCCTCCTCAACCCGTACGGCTTCGGTGCATTCCCGCCCGTCAACGGCGCCGTGCCCAGCACCACCGTTACCTCCACGCCCGTCACCATCACCACCGACATCACTACCACCTCCACCCATGTTTTCCGCGTCATCTTCAACGCGCGTCCCATCATGACCACCATCAGCACCGTGGAGGTGGTGCACACCACCCTCACCACCTACAGCACCTCCACCGTAACAGTGACACCCAACCTCCCAGCCTTCCCATTCGCCTTCCCCTCGCCCTTCCAGCTTGGCTGAGGCCACCCGCCCCGTCCCACCCCACCCCGCCCCCAGAGTGCTGGCCGCTCACCCTTCACACTAACTCATCCTGCTCTCACACTTAACAGTACTCACTACATTTTGAATCAACACACACACACACACACACACACACACAACGGCTTAATATCATATCATGTCATACTCGTCTTCGCTCAAACCCTCGATACAATAAACGAACTTAAGTCTCCCCAAAGATAAAGTAAAATTGAACAACTCAAGAACAAAGATTTCTAACCACAAATAAAGTTACACCCCAGGACTATGGATGCCGCGGCCCAGTGTTGTCAGAAATTAAATGAACTGTTTACAATCTGACTCAGCTCACGGTCACAAACTGAAACATTGAATGTACGTATATTTTCTCACCGCAACCCTCTCTCAATGGGCTGGCCACACATTATGCCTTCACATAACTTTCTTGGTAATCTCTTATAAATACAATGCGTAAAATTCATGAAAACAGAAGTTAGTGAAAGATATTTCAAGATACGATTCTTCACAACACCGGGCGTGCCATTTACAGAGCCCATGCAGCGGATCGCCCTGGACACTCCAATACTCTCCCCTCAGCAACTACACAGCCTCATCACCCACCTGCAGGCTCATGATGCTCCTCCACGCCCACACCTCATCTTCCACTCCTCCACCACGCTCCTGGGATACGTAAACAGTTAAAGGAAGCCCACAAGTAGAAGCAAACCGGCGGTAACATCGAAAAGTCACCCTCACACCAAAACACTGACGGCCATGTTGTGTGCGGGAGTTGCTATATCCTGTTTAAGTAATCGATTATAATTCCTCCTTTTTTATTAATTATTGATATTTTGGTGCAACAGTGAGATTCTTTCCTGGTTTTTTATTAATATTGTTAGCAAAACATCAAACTATCTTCTTCCAGGCTCAAATGTTAAGAGGTATATGAGAAATTCTTTATAGTGGTACCCGGGCAAGGATATTAGATATGAGATACCTCCATCTAGAAATTCTAAAAGGTGTAAATATAATGGAAAACAAATATATATGTACATAGTTGTAAATATTATATAATAGATAAGTGTCTTCATTCGTAATTCTTAGCTTTTCTTAAGGCTAGAAGGATTACTTTGTCTTTGATGGACGAAATTATACGTCTCTCTCTCTCTCTCCCTCTCTCTCTCTCTCTCTCTGAGTTGGTTTCGTGTCGTCTCAGCTTTTTCATTATTATTCCCACTATTTCCTTACAGTTAAAATATATTTTTTACACTCAGTATCTGTGAATGTTACGTGTATGTCAGCGTTTCCTTCTCCTGGAGTGAATGTGAATGCAGATCATGTAGCTTAGTCACTGTATACAAATCAATAAAATCCGTGACTGTACTATGAATAAATCTGAACAAAGGTGACTCGGGTGTCTCAATTACATGTCAGGATTAAGTCTACAGTAAAGCAAGTGAGTGGATCAGTGTCTAGAGATGTTTTTTGAGCGTCTCCTTTCAGCTAACTTGAACATGAGGTTTGGCAGAACAAGATGTATACGGAAGCCTACTCTGTTTATTCTAAGCAGGTAAAGCTCTGAACACCCAACTCGATTGAGTCTTCAGAGACTTCACCACCAGCCGCTAGTGTTATAATGGTCTCTTTCATGTTGCAATTGCCTCTCTTCGTATCATGATAGGTGATTGCTTTAATCTGAGTGATCATATCAGTGGTTTAATATGATCGTATAAGCTTTTGATGAGTTATAGGGAAAAGGTGCGTTGAAGGATGAATAGATGGAGGATGTTACACACACACACACACACACACACACTGTACTCTCTCTGAATATCCTGACAATCTTATAGTTTTCACTAAATCACATTAGTGATGAAAGCATTTTTCATAATATACGGCTTATGTGTTCTTTCTTTGCGAATTTTAAAAAATGCAATAATTCAAAGCGACAGTAAAAACCAGCCAACAACAACAACAACAACACACCACCACCACCACCACCACCACCATCACCACTAATCACTGACAAAAGATAGCAAAGACTGCCCCATGAATCACCTAGTCTCTCCACTATCCCTCCCTTGAGAAACGACAAACAAAAGCAACAGATGAGGCTGAGATAGTTGCCTCGTGTTGCGCCACTGCTCGATGGTTTTCCTGTTTCCCGGGTTGAGCATTGAAGGAAGTTTGCCCCTTTGAGCTACTCCCTCTCAGTGTCTCTGGGAAGATTATATGTTGAGGAAACGTATGAAGCGTCTGTAAAGTGGAGGTGTTTTTTGGACGTGTTTTTCGAATACGTGTTTATATTTAATTTTTTTTTTTTTCTTGTTGTTAATTGGGCTTTTATTAACTTATTGATTCTTAGGGAAGTAAAGTGCAAGAAATAAGTTTATCAGATGGAAAAGAGCCAGGAAGAAGAAAAGAAGATATAGAAGAAGATATAGAAGAAGAAGAAGAAGAAGAAGTTTATAACCACTTTCTTTTGCACATCAAACCAAATCACACGTGGATATTAAATCGTAAAATGCACTGTCTGTCTTCTAAGCAGTATATTCAAGTAGTTTTGAGTTGTAGTGTCAAATATTTCCCACAAAGAGGCGCCTCGTCTGATCCAGGCTCAATGACTAACGCATCCAAGGTCTTTTAAGTTCCTGACGCCGCCACTAAGGTGAGTGTCGTCATCCACAGTGGGAGGAAGATCAAAATAAGTTCGATATGAAACAAATCTTTTCATTCATATAGTTTTTTTTTTTTTTTTAAGTAGGAGGGACACTGGCCAAGGACAACAAAAATCCAATAAAAAAGAAGAAAAGCCCACTGAGATGCCAGTTTCAGAAAAGTGTCCAAAGCGGTAGTCAAAAAGTTAGAGGGGGAAACAATGACTAAGAGGTCTATATACAGTCGAAACAATATTATAATAAGGTCAAAATAAGATCGACACTAGATAAATCCTTTCATTCAGTTACGCAGAAGAACATTACCTAAAATATCATTAAAAATAAGGTGAAAATAAAATCGAAATAAGATCGAAGTAAGGTCAAAAGAAGATCCCAATCCGTGTCGATCTTTAATACAATGAAATGGTTACATGGGTCGATCTTTTTCAGTCATATCATTGAAGAGAGAACCAGGACTAAAAAAAACTATGAAGGAATCTGAGGCTTAACAAATGCAATTACTGACTAAAATCATACTTATTACCAAGATGAGTTGATAATACATACCAGTACAAACAATTAAATAAAAGGGAGATAGATATTGCAAATCTTAAAGCAAGTCAAGTAAGTCTGAGTCTGTTAGGTGTTCGTCCTTACAAATGCTGGTGTGTAAAAAAAAAAAAAAATAGGAAAGAATTGAAAATATCAAGAGACCTTTGAACTCTGGAATCTATCTGGTTGTGAACCTTCCTGGAAACGCTCAGGTGTTGGCAAGTGAGAGGCGCCGGTGGTCTGAAGGCGATCTGTGGGGAATGCGTACAAGAAAGAAACTGAGCAAAACAAATGAGACAGAATTAAAGAAGGGAATTGTTATATATCTCCTTTGAAAATCAGTAGAAAATGGCTGTAGCACGTGGAGAAAAACAGGGTTGATTAGGAAGATACAAAGGAATACTAAGGAAATACAAGAGTCTCCTTTGAAAACTGGTAGAAAATAGCAATTGTAGCTTGGAAATAAAGAGGGAATTTAGGAACACAAGGGAAATGCATGAGTATCCTTTGAAAATCAGTAAAAAATAGCAATAGCGAGTAGGAAAAAAAGGGAAAAATAGAAAGATACAAAGGGATAAAGGAGAAATACAGTTAAGGCACAGGATTACAGAGGTGACCTGTACTAGTTCCCTTTCAAAACAAACACTCGTCAGCAGGAAAATAACAATAGGAAGGCGAAGAAGAGAAAAAAAAAATACAAAAAAGGTAAAAATAACGAAAGAAATACAATTGAAATACAAAATAATACCAGTGAGCTGTATAAAGTATCTTCCTTAGAGGCTGATACCAAAACAACAATTACTGATGGGGAAAAAAGAATAATTACAAAAAGAAAACAGATAATTTGTTTAGACTTTTTTATTCTAATATGAATTCTAAGATAAACAATACTTTTGACTTCCCGGATCAGAGATAGGATGGATAAGAATCAGGCGGTTTAAGCGAGCAATTATACATGAGTGTAAAATAATAATAATAATAATAATAATAATAATAATAATAATAATAATAATAATAATGATAATAATAATAACACAGCTTACAGGGTGACTCAGGCAGGTATGGGTGTTACAAGGACGGGGAATTCCAGGTAAACCAGAACAGGACGACCAAAAAAGTTAATGACAGGAGAGAATGAAGAAGGGATCTCCTGGCGAGGGTCTCATTGAAGTCATGAAGGTCGCACTGTAGGTCAAGAACTGAAGGTCACATTGAAAGTCCCAAGAAGGTCAAGGTCACATTTAAGGTCATAAAAGGTCACTGAAGGTCAAGATTACACTGGAGGTCACACTGGTCTCGGTTTGATCCTCATGGTGACCTTGTCAAGCACGAGGGGCAGTCTCTTGTCGCCCTCGTGTGCCCACCACGTGAGGAATTTGGCATCCTGGCGGTCCGGCACGACGGGGAACAAGCCGTTGAGGTGAGCATCGTAGCACCTGTGTGGCGGAGGACAGGTGGGGAGTCAGGTGAGATGAAGAAGTTAATGAATCACAGGTGTTGATTTTTCATTTATTTATTTATTTATTTATTTATTTATTTATTTTATGTATGAGGGGTTCTGGTATAGGGCAGCAAAAATGAAGCACCTGTGATGTGGAGGACAGGTAAAAAGTCACAGGTGAACTAATGAATCCTTGTATCGGAAGAGTGACAATCTATGGTAAGTGCTACTAATACTCGTCTTTATGAACGCAGCAGTGAAAGAATAACATGGTAGCTGAAGGTTTTGATAAAGACGAACTATTGTTAAAGTTATGGTAAGAAATCTACTACTACTACTACTACTACTACTACTACTACTACCACTCACCTGTCGTACCACCAGCCACCCGTGAACTCCTCAGCGCAGTTTCCGATGGAGTAGAGGTCGTTGTCGCGGTCCTTGGTGGAGAAGGAGCGTCCGTGGTGGTACGTGAAAGCGTCCGTGGTGTTGCCCGAGAAGTCACCGATGTAGAGAGGGTAGTCACTTCCCTCGTTGCCCACCCGGAATGTGCTGAGGAGGAGGAGGAGGAGGAGGAGGAGGAAGAGTAACAACCATATTTTGAACCACTTCCACATCGCACCTCCACTACTTTCAAAATGCTCTAGTATTAGTGATAATGATTCTTAAGGATTTTCTTTTTCTTTTTTTTTATTACAGTTCCAGTGACAGATTAACAAGATTTCTACAGTATTAACAGGATAATCGCTCTTGAGAACCCTGCAAATCATCTCTGGGGCCTCTGAAAATAGTCGTGGTGAGAGAGCGAAGCCTACACACACACACACACACACACACACACACACACCTGTAGGAGGCAAAGTAGGGTCCCTTCTCATAGTCATGGAAGTCAATACGCAGCTGGTACGCCTTCTGGTTAGTAAGGACGTGAAGGAAGTCATTACCAATCCAGAACTCAGTCTCCACGTCCCCGAACCCCTTCTTGTACTCGTCCCAGCCCACGTCGAAGTTTACCTGAAGGAGTGGAAGCAGGTGAGTGACATGAAGGAATACAAAGGAAATACAAACCAGCAGTAGATTTGTTTGTTCCTACGAGTGTTTCTTTGTGAAATGGTGAACTGTTTTATGCAAAGGGAAGGATAGTGAAGTGTGTGATAGTAGAAGTGTGAGGTGTGACGAGAAACGAGGGAATAGAAAGAAAAAGGAGAAGAAATCGAAAAGTTGAAAGAATGAGAAAATAGAAAACAGATATGACAAGATAAATTTAGAGGAAGAAACAGATCCGATGAGACACAGAAAAGGGTAAAAGGGAGAATGTAGAGAGAAGCAGAGAGGAGTCAGGGGATAGAGGGGTAAAAAAAAAAAGAGGAGGAAGAAAAGAAAAAAAAAAAAGAAAAGAAACCAATAAGGGGCAGAAAAGGAGCATTCATCAGCCATCCATTGACCTCCCCTCGTGACTCACCTGCACAGCCACCCTCGCCCGCCTCTGCACCACCAGCCAGCCGCCGTCGCCGCTCTCCATCTCGCACAGGACATCGCGCCCGTGCCTCGCCAGGTGGTACACTCCGCTGGCGTTGCGTCCCAGATCGTACAGGTCCTGGCAGTCCCCCGCTACCATCTCCGCCACCTGGGGATTACGTGCGGCTCTTGTGGGGGTGTTGTGTTGTGTTGATGTGGAGGAGGGAATGAGGGGAGAGAGGGAGAGGAAGAGATGGAGAAAGAGGGAGGATGGGAGAGGGAGAGACGCAGAGACAAAGAATGAGACAGAGACAAATAGACAGACAGACAAAGAAGAAATAACACAAAATTTTAACAAGAAAAATAACAACAACAACAACAACAACAACAATAACAAACTATCCTTATACCTAAACATTGCCAAAGATAACAGACAAACAGAACAATAAAAACCAACCATAAAACCAAGCAAAACTACCTAAACCACCACTAACTACCACACATTCTGAGCCAGGTGAGCAGTGAGTCATTACCTGGTGGTTGACGCCCTTGGTCTTGTCCTCCAGCAGGTGCCTGAGGTCTGCCAGCTCCTCGGACACGCGGTCACGGAAGGTGCGAATCTCCACGCGCGTCCTGTCCACTCCGTTATCAACACTATTACGAATGTTGTCAATACTTCTCTCCAGACTCCCCACTGACTCCTTTACGTCCCTCAGTGACTCCTGCAGGCTCCTCACACTCGCCTCCTGCGCCGTGTTGTCCTGCAGGCGAGTGAGGGCGTCCTGCAGGGTGTGCGTCGTGTTCGCTAAGAGTGACCTAAGCAGCCGGACGTAGAACTCAGTGGTCGGGTCCTCTGGTATCGTCTCCTGTTGGCTATGCACGGCCGCCAGCACCCCCAGCACCGCCACCACCACCGCCGCCCCGCCCGCCATGTCCCTGCCGCCACTCCGTCGTCCAGCACCACGTAGGGACTCTGGTGAAACTACATAGGACCTAAAGGGCTTGAATCGCGTCACAAGTCCTTTTACCCTTCACCTCCTTCCTCTCCCTACAAGAAATTCAAATAAATCTCAAGAGTGTCACGCAAGTCTATCAAGAGCGTCACACGAATTTTCTTTTAATTCCCACCTCTTTCTCACTCTCTCAGATGTTCACTCGTTAATCAAGGAAATTGCTCCAACAGGTGTAATTTCAACAAAGGGATCAGATTTTTTTTTCGAGTCAATGTTTCACTTCACCTTCCACTCATGCCCTTCTTCCACTCACTGTCTGCAAGGAACTGTCACCCTTACGATCTTCTGAGTAAGGGGTATAATTCTCTATTCAATAAGCATCTTGATGGAATGTGTTCTTAAAGTTACATAGGCCATAGATTTGCACGCTTTTCAGGCTCAGATTATTACGCTTACCTTAATTTTTTTTTTTAGTTTCTTGATTGGGTGTTGTGGTACGGGAGAAAACTGGAGTGGAATAACTTTGCTTTTCAGTTAACTTTTGGCATTACGGAGGTGAATATTGAACCGCCGCACTGTGCCTTCCCTCACTGGCGAACACAAAACAAGGAAACACTCACGCGCATGTAAATATAAACAAAGACACGCGGAGTGACCCACCAACCAACACCACTCTCGTTTTCTTTCTTTACACACATACACACGCAATATAACACCCTTCCCACACTCAAAAGCACCCAAATCTTCTTCCCTGGACACAGAACTGTACCTCTCCTCCCCTGCGCTTCCCTCTTCTACCACAGAAACCTCTAGAGACAGACAAAGAGACGGAGAGATGGGGAAGAAAGAACATAGCCTCCTATTGGTCAGTCTCTTGTGACGTCATCTGTTTGTTTACAAGATCATCACGAGGGGCTCATGTTTCTCCCTCACTCTCGGAGCATCATCCTTGGTTGTCCTGAGCCGTACCCTCAAGTGGCGGTGATGGTGTGGTCTGAAGGTGGTGGTGGTGGTGGTGGTGGTGGAGGTGGTGATGGTGGTGGTCTTGTGAGCCTGATGATGGGATAAATTTTAAGAAGGGGTTAATAAATGAAGGTAAAGGTGAAAGAGGTGAGGTGAGACAGGGAAAGACAAGAGAGAAGTAGTGGCATGTGAGGGGACAGGGAGAGGGGAGTGGAAGAGAGCAGTGGAGAAAGGTGAGGGAGAACGGGAGAGGTGAGAGAAGTGATATGACGGAGGTAGAGGAAGAGGCGAAGGGAGAAGTAGAGAGGAAAAAGAATGGGAGATGAGAAAATAGAGATATGAAGGGGGAAGTTAAGGTGGAGAGAGAGAGAGAGAGAGAGAGAGAGAGAGAGAGAGAGAGAGAGAGAGAGAGAGAGAGAGAGAGAGAGATAAACAAACAGAAAGATTGCATAACGAGGCTCTTCATCAAAAACATTTTAAACATTTTGGGAAGTTCAATTGGTACGCAAATAAGTAAATAAATAAATAAATAAATAAATAAGATTACATCCATTTCAGACCACGAGGAACTAAAAGATAATGGCTGAGATAAGTGGTAAAGAAAACGAGATTAATGATAAGTGCCAGATTTATTATGAGAAAACACAGTTACTTGGAGGACGTGTGGCAGAAACTACTCTCTCTCTCTCTCTCTCTCTCTCTCTCTCTCTCTCTCTCTCTCTCTCTCTCTCTCTCTCTCTCTCTCTCTCAGGACACAAGAACCTTTAATTTTCTCCTCCCTCGCACGAATAATTTACCCGTTCTCAGCAGTTCACATAAAAACACATGAATTATATTAATGATTTGGCTTGTTACATCTGAAAATAATTAACTTTTCGCATAGGGAGCGTGTCGAACGTGAGGGTGAATGGCCAGCCCTCCTCTGCGCACTTAATGATGTTGTACAAGAGACAGACAGAGTGTGGGGGGGGGGGGGAATTGCCTCACATATAAGTTGCTTTAATTTTGTTTATTTCGGCGGCCAGTCCAGTCAATTGAGCCTCGAAAGATTTGCAGTGTGTTTATTGTGTCATCTATCTCGTTAATTTAGTTTGGTTATCTGTTGTGTTTGTTTATTTTCTCTATTCTTTTTTTTTTTAAGTGTGTAAGAGGATAGGAATGGGAAACTTGCAATGCTGATTTAACTTAACCTAACCATTCCTATAAATTTGTCTATTATTTTCAAGCTGTAATGACTCGGTACTAACTTCATATCCCTCTATCCCTTACTTTTTATTACTATTCCTCTAGTCTCCTCCCTTAGGGCCATATTCTGAAACATTTATGCGCCGCACTTCTCCGCTACTTTCAAAAGGTTCTAGTTGAAGTGGTACAGGTTTCTAATGATGGTTTTACGGTCGTGGTGACAGATTAACAAGATTTGTACATTACTAACAGGAGAAACACTCTTGATGATTCGGCTTATCATCTCTATGGCCTTTGAAAATAGTCGCGGTGAGAGAGCAGAGCCTTTTAAAATACGGTCTTTTAATGAGTTACACGGCCTTTAAGAGTGTTTTTTATGGTTTTAAGGACAGATTAACAAGATTTCTACAATGTTAATAGGAAAATCAGTCTTGAGAACTCGGCTTATCATCTCTGTGGCCTTTGAAAACAGTCGTGGTGAGAAAGCACAGCGTTTCTGAATACAAGTCTTATGTGGCGCCATCTAGCAACCACTTTCTATTATAAAACGTGACTCCTTACCTGGCGGGAGTTCCACAGGTGTGCTGCTCACGGGGACGCGGTGTGGCCAGGTGAGGCGGACAGGTAATAGAAAATGGGCATTGGATTAACTGTATGTAGCATTGTGGTGATTGGTTTTGGTGAGACATTAAAGGAAGGTTGTTACTGCTTGGTGATTAGGCAGGTTAACATTGTAAGCGTGTTTTAGTGCATCAGATTAAGGTAAATTGATTAAAATTATATATAAAGTAAGTGAAAATGACAGGTTATTGCTCCTTGATGGTAGGTTAAGATTACTGTAATGTGTTTTAGTGCATCTAATTCAGTTATAGAGATCAATATTAATTTTTCCCCTCTATACGAGAAATAATTCCGTCTTGTCTCTTTCTAAGGTTAAGTTATGTCAGCTTGGTGAGTGACGGTGTTACCTCAGTACTCGTCAGCATTAGCACTGTTCTATTGCAGGTGGTGTTGTGGTCGCCTGTCAGGATGAATTGGCAATCGTGGTGCCGTGTGGTGGTGGCGGCGGCGGTAGTGGCGGCGAGCGGCGGCGCAGCGGTGAAGGAACAGCCTGCAAGTGAGAAAGGAGACCGCAGATTTGTAACAATGTATTATTTAGAGATGGACGTCCCGGACCACCAAGTTCATGGTGAGCCGCCGGGACACATGTTCAAGTCAAAGCTTGACGTGAGTGGGAAGGGTCACCGCGACAGAGAGTCAGGTTGGTGTAATGCAACAAACATTTCCAGCAGATGAAGTCACGTGTCCGGATGGCGAGACTTGCATCTCCATCAGCGAGTGTAGTGACAAGCACGGCAGGGACCTGAGTGGCGCCGACCTCGAGAAGAGTTGTGAGGGCGACTCTGGCAAGGTGAGGGAAAGAAGGGACATGTGCGGTGGTGGCCAAAAGTCAAGTAATGTGATACTCTCATTCCTATTGTGTTTTGTGCTTTCTCTTCACTCTAATAAGTCCTCTGACCGACGAAGCTAGCTGTCGGGTCTTGCCGGATATGGTAAGAGTGTCAGCGGATCAGAGGACTTCAGATTCAGGGAAAACACGAGGAAGAAAAATAATGAGCACACCAGGTTATTCAACTATTGATCATTACTATACTTGATGGCTGCTTGAAACTGCACCAAAGAAAACACACTCCAGGGCACACTGAATTTAAGACCACTTTCCTCCCACATTCTATCCTGAGGTTTGCTGTCCAGAGCCAAGCGTCACCACCTCTAACGCCTCTGACACGGAACCTGCCGTGGCACCTACTGATTCTATCGCCATTGAAGAGGAACAAATAGAGGAACCAACCGAATCTCCCGAACCTGCAACTGAAGCAAGCGTGAACTCTACTGAACCAACTGAAGTGCCTCAATATAACAGCACTGAAACTGAAACAAGCGAAAATTCTACTGATTCTAATGTCATTCAAGCGGAACCGGCTGAAACTCCTGAGGGTAACGGCACTGAGGCTGAGATAAGCGTGAATGATATTGATACAAGCGAAAATTCTACTGATTCTAATGTTATTCAAGCGGAACCGGCTGAAACTCCTGAGGGTAGCGGCACTGAAACTGAGATCAGCGTGAATGCTACTGATACAAGCGCCCCTGCAACACAACCCGCCGCGATCCTTCCTGAGGTGGAGCTGAGCGGGGAGGACCTGCTGCCGAAGAGTGACGAGTGCGGGCTGCGTCCTGAAACAGTCTACAGGATTATGCACGGAGAGGAAGCTCCCTTGTACGCCTACCCGTGGATAGCGCTGCTCGGATATGGAGGTGAGACAGAGGGAAGAAGAAGAGAAGGAGGAGGAGGAAGAGGAGGATGTTTTTAATCATAGCAGAGTTTATGGGTAAAGAGAAATAGATGAGTGAAGATGTAAATTATCTAACCAAACGTAACCTAACCTAACCTAACCCTAATACTGCTTTCTTCCCACTCGACACAGCTCCCTCCAAGCCACTGTGGGCGTGTGGCGGTGCGCTGATCAACGAACGCTACGTGGTCACCGCCGGGCACTGTATCGCAGAGAGCAGCAGAAAATCCAACGGTCTTGGGAAACTGTAAGCCTGTAGGAGTGGCTGTAGGAGTAGCTGTAGGAGTAACTGTAGAAATAACTGTAGGTGTACCCTCCAACACAGCAACACACAACAACTACTCCCATTTCCAAAGACCAAAGATGATAAGTCGGTTTCGCCTTGGTGTTTCCCTCCCGTCACTCGTCACTGCTCCTTACCCTCCCATACACAACCACCCACGTGCCTCATCAGAGTAGTGGCGAGGCTCGGGGAAAACAGCAAGGATGTCTAATTCATCTCACACTCACTACACTCTAATTCTACTCCAACAAGTCCCCTAACACCCTCTCCGTGTCCTCCTAGGGTGGTGGTGAGGCTTGGGGAACATAACGTTGCCACCAAAATCGACTGCATTGATGACACCGGTATGTGCTCCCCGCCGCAGGACTTCACGCCGGAGGAAAGTTTTACCCATGAGGACTTCCACGTGCGGAGTTTGGTTAGTGACGACATCGCCTTGGTGCGCCTCGACAGGAAGGCTCAGTTGGGACGTAAGTGTTAAAGGTTAAGTAATGGTATACCTAATAATTTAATGACGTCCAGGTAGTTAATGAACGCACCTTTTGGGATACATGCACACACACCTGGACCGACCCATCTCACCTGCTTTTCCATTAACCGGAGGAATTCTCGCTATTCATTCCTTGTGCATTTGTTTTGAGAGGCTTCGTGTCTAATGAGAGGTGTTTTTACTGTTTTCAGAGGTCACAGATGAATGGTCAGGTTCTCACGGTTGTTTTTCTCATTAATGAAACAGAATTCTTTTTAAACTATTGCCAGAACCTTGGAAATACACTTGAAAACTCAGTAACTTAACAGAGCCTGCTAAAGTCAAGATGAGGCACGGAAGTTATTAGATACATAGAAGTAATGTTGTCTGTCATGTTTCCCTTATCAGTGTTTGTGAATTTAATGCATCCCCTTCAAGTTTTCGCCTGCTGCACCCTCACTTCACAGATCGATAAAAAGAAAGGTTACAAAAAGAGTATTTTTTGATAAGAGAGGGCAGTAATGAGATGCACGAAAGTACCGCTGTCAATCACACTTCTCCTCACACTAATGTTCGTGGGAATGTCATTGTCTTATGTGCCTTTTTTGATGGACAATAATTTATAATGTATACCTACAGCATAATATGTTAATTTTGGTGTGGTCAGTAAAATATCAATCTATTTTTCTATCTATCTATCTATCTAAAACATCTTCCCTTCGTCATGTACTACAGCCACAGTGCAGCCCGTGTGCCTTCCCCCGGCGGATCTGAACATTGAGGAGTTCCTGAGATCACGTGATGCCATCGTGGCAGGCTGGGGCGCCACCGAGGAAAGGTCTTACTCCAGAACTCTTCAGGTCACCAACATTCCCTTCGCCAGCAAGAGTAAATGCAAAATTCTCTACCCCTTCCTCCCATTACTGGAAGAGCAGGTGAGATGGGTCAGTCCAGGTGTGTGTGTGTGTGTGTGTGTGTGTGTGTGTGTGTGTGTGTGTGTGTGTGTGTGTGTGTGTGTGTGTGCTCGGACATCATTAAATCATTAGGTATATTTTGATATGACTTTTAGTTTTGGATGCTAATAACAATATCTAAGTTCTCCCAGACAACTTTACAGGTCAAAGGGTACAATAAAAAATCGTTAAAAAGCTCTGAACTCCTTGAACCTTTTGCTATTAGTGGTGCCTTTCAAAATAAAACTAAACTTACACCACATTTCATTGATTCTAAAAAGTCGAAAGGTCTGACGTGAGTGATGAGTCTGCAAGTTGAAGTGAATGAGTCTAATTCTTCCCAGGTATCCAATCTTCACCAAACTCATATTTTTCTTTATGAGTACGTAACGAGTGAACGAGTTTGTTGTTGTTGTTACTGCTGTTGTTTGTTGAAGCTTCTTGTTCTTGTTCCTGCTCTTATTCTTGTTGTTTTCTTTTCTTCTTCTCCTCCTTACTTTTGTTTTTTTGTTCTTCTTCTTCCTCTTTATTTTTCCTTTTTATTGATCTTGTGTTTGTTCTTGTTCTTATTCTTTTCCTTTTCTTGTTTCCTTCTTCTTCTTCTTCTTCTTCTTCTTCCCGGTGAGTTTTGCCTCCTCCTCCTCACCTGACTTTTCCCACAGGTGTGCTTCGGCGGCCAGAACAAAAGGGACTCCTGCTACGGAGACTCCGGAGGACCTCTCTTCCAGTCTGACTTGAAGACTTTCCAGTTTGTTATGGTGTGTGTGTGTGTGTGTGTGTGTATGTGTGTGTGTTGTTGTTGTTGTTCGTTTGTTTTTCTTTCTTTTTTTGCTCTTACTTTTTTCTTTTTTTTTCTTTATTTATTTCTTTATTCGTTCCCGTATTCTTTGGTTTCTTGTCTCTTTTTTGTTTTTTCTTTCTTTTTTCTTTTCTTCCTTCCTTCTTTCTTCCTTCCTTTCCCTTCTTCCTTCTTTCGTTTCTTCCTTCTCTCTTTTTCTTTTTTTCTTCTTTCCAATCTTCTTTCGTTCCTCCTTTTTTTTCGTTCGTTTCCCTTCTTTTTCTTCCTTCCTTCTTACCTTTCTTCTTTCCTTCTTCCCTTCCATCCATCCTTCCTTCCCTCCATCCACTCTCAGTCACACCCCTATCAAACCATAGAACCATCCTTTCACACAAGCAGACACCCTCACAAAACACCCATTAACTTTCCACTTTTACTAGTATCCTTCGCAGCATCCTTTCCAGCATCCTTCGCGGCATCCTTCACCCTTCCTCTCTCCCACAGATCGGCTTAGTATCCTTCGGTCTGCCTCAATGTGGTCTGGATGGCGTCCCGGCAGTGTACACCAGCGTCGCGCCCTACAGAGATTGGATTCTGTTGCACATGAAGCCTTAATGATCTTCTTTCCTAGTGTTTTTTTTTTTTTTTTTGTAATGTTCCTTTCTTCTTGGTTCTTTTCTTTTTTTTCCTCTCTCTAAAGATTTTTTTTTTTTTGTCTAATGCATTGTTGAGTTCCTTCCGTGTGTAATGTTATTTTTGTTTGTTTAATATTCTTTCTTATATCCTTCCTTTTTCTTTGTTTCTTTGTTTCTTTCTTTTTTATTATTTTATCTTTTTTTTCTTTCTATTTCGCTTTCTTTGTTTTTTTTTCTTTTCTTTCTTTTTCTTTTTCTTACTTTTCCTTTCTTTCCTTTCTTCCTTTGCTTCTTTGTCTTTTTTTTTTCTTTTCTCCTTCCTTTCTGAGTCTTAACTGTTCTTCCATCCATCTTTTCTTTTTTTCCTTTCTTCCTCTCTCTCTCTCTCTCTCTCTCTCTCTCTCTCTCTAGGCATCTCTCTATATAATTTTCTCTTTAACACAATACTAATTCCTCTGTGTCACTAAATCCTCTTCCTTTTAAACATTTACTCTTTGACCAAATGAAAAATTAAAAATAAATCAAAATAAAAAACGAAAATCTTCAAAGACGTTTCATATTCCTCAGTAAGGGATCAGATCTCTTATACTCTCTTGTCTTTAGGTTCTGATCGTCTGTTTGAATGCAATGACCTCGAGTCTATTAAAACTATGTGATGTGTTTGGCATTGAATTTCGAATGGCGTCACTGACAGGGAGGGAAGAAAAGACTGAAGAGCTGATAGTTGATCAAGTAGTTTATATCTTTAAGTGTCTATAGTGTTTGATTTGTTTAAGGCAGTAATTTATTTATTTATTTATTTATTTATTAATTTCTGATGTGAGGATTTGAGAAAGGTGAGAGACAATTAAGCAACGGGCATTTTTTTTTTCTGAATCTGTTTTTAGCTATTTAAGTTTTGTTCTTCCTCCCTTGTGCATAAACAAAGGGAAAGAAAAGAAAAGAAAAATGAATAAATAGATAAATAGATGAATAAATGGATAATGAACCAACTCTGCTTCTGTCATGAATTCACCAAAGAAAACGACGTTGAAGATTACACGTACAATCTTCAGCGTAGACTAAAACAGATAAATAATATAGAGATAGAAAAAAAAAAAAAAAAAAAAAAAATATATATATATATATATATATATATATATATATATATATATATATATATATATATATATATATATATATATATATATATATATATATATATATATATATATATATATATATATATATATATATATATATATATATATATATATATATATATATATATATATATATATATATATATATATATATATATATATATATATATATATATATATATATATATATATATATATATATATATATATATATACGGTAAATAGGCAAATAAATAAATAAATAAATAAAGAAGCAAACAAATAAATTAACAAATAAATAAAATAGATAAATTAGATAAAAAGGTTTCATTTTGTAAGCTTTCTTAAACGCTGCGCACCTAAATACTTTAACGTAGAAAATGAAGTGGCGTGTCAAGCAGGCTCTCCTTGGTCTCGATACCCACACAAGTGTTACTGCAGTGTCTGGAGCGAACAGCAGGAAAGTTTGACTGAAATATCCTATAAAAAGCTACAAAAAATTATATAACATCAACCGAAAATGCTTTCGCGGTATCTTGTCTAGAAACACAGCTCAGGAAAGTCTTATGGAACAACAACAACAACAACAACATTTTATATTTTAGAAACAATACGTGCAATTATGAAAAATACAGGATGTTGAAATTTGTTCCTCCTTCAATCGCTACAGATACATTTTCTTCTATTGTAGCAACTTCAGGCAACTCCTTCAGTATGGAGGCATGTACACACTTCATGATCTGACTCATTAGCCCCTGCATGGGACTGTTCCTGTGGTCTTATCGGTCTGCTACGCAACGGGACCACTGCTGGTAAGGAATTAAAAATATGTGTATAAAAACAAAGGCCTCTAACATGAAATATTTCGCTCTCTAATGAAGGCAGTAAAAAGTATTTCACATCACTCGAACGTGACGAACGTGAGGTTGTATTGGTGGCTGCAGGTGACCCTTAATGAGGCCACTTTAGAACACCTGTAATGTGGCAGACTGTTCTTGTGATTCCGGTTTGTTAATTTCAGCAGTTTCGTAATAATCACCCTGGAAAGTAGAGTGCAGTTATTGTATTGGTCACTCTGGTTCACTACACATCATATTCTCTCCAGGATCCCTCGTGTTTACTATCCTGCATCTCTCATGTCGGGATGCACGGGGCGGCTAAACACTAAACACCCTTGCACGGGGCCACGAGATCAGCTGGTATTTGTCCTTCCTTTGCATTCCTTTGTGTTGCTCGTGGTATTGACAAAACACAGACAGACGCTCGTGACAATTGTGCCAAACTATATTTTTCCTTCAATCTTTCCTCTTCTTCCTCTTCTTTCTCCCATTCCTCCTTAAACAACACAGACGTCATTTTTCTTGTCCTACTTCCATTAACATCCCATGCCACTCATTCCCTCATTCCCCATAATTCATTACCTCACCTCCTATGCTCATACTCTTCCAGTGCCCCTCCAGTCCTCCTCCACGCTGCCCCGCTCTCCCTCCTCCTTCCCTGTGACACCTTGTTGCAACCTCCGCCTCATTACGTGCCGTGTGTCTCTACCTGAGGGTGTGCACCTGTGTAGTCGGTCGAGGAGGCAAGGTGAGACAGCCTACAAGTGATACAAGTGCTGGAAGGCTCAAGCTGGGGGTTTCGTCAGGTAATAAGTGAAGGGAGTGGTTAGTGTAGATTGGGAAATTTTATTCTTGTTGGGTCTGTTGTGTTGTGCAAGTCAGTTTCTGTGAAAGATCAAACGGAGGACTTGAACGAACGCATGAAAAAAAAAAAAAAAAAAAAAAGTGTTTGTGTGGTTAGGTTATGTTAGGTCAGGAAATATTTGTAGTAGGCTTCTGGTGTTGTGCAAGAGAGTCTCTGGGCGAGATCTGACAGAGGACTTGAAAGCGTGGAAGAAATGTATCTGTATTGCACTGAAAGCAAACTAGAGTGGTGCCTTAAGAATAGATATGGAAAATAAAGATAGGTTCAGTGATGTTTAGCCCTCTTACTGCTATCATAGTCTTCTGCCAACACTGATCGTTGTAACAAACTGTTTCGATGGACGTGCAGAAAAAGAAGAAGAAAAAAAAAGAATATGAGGTTAATTTCACCTTTGCTAAGCTGCAGAAGCACGTTTTTAAAGAGACTGTAGTACAACAAACAGGTCCTCTAAAAGCTGTACACAATGATTGGAAAGACTAATCAGCAGTGAAAGGGTTAAAATGAACAAGTCATAAATTATCACCAGTTTCCGTAAAGAGTAAGAGAAATTTTTCTATTTTACGTGTGCGAAGGTTAAAAAGACGTACTCGTAAATGGAAGGATTGACTGGCAGTGAAAGTCTTAAAATGAACAAAAATCATAAGTAGCAGCAGTTTCCGTAATGATTAATGGAAGATTTGTCTAGTATTTTACGCGTGTGAAGGACTAACATCAAAAGTCGTAATTGGAAAGATTGACAAGCAGTTAAAGCGTCAAAATGAACAAAAATCATAAGTATTACCAGTTTCCCTCATAATTAAAGGAAGATTTGTCTGTTACACGCGTGGGAACATCCAACATGCCAGTGCCCCGCGATTCATGAGAAACGACACAACGCGTGACTGACAAGACAGAACATTTTTTTTTTTTTTTTTTTTTCCCGCGTTTGTTGATAAACCCAAGATTCCAGTGACGCATCCTGGCGGTGGTGACAACAACACACACACACACACACACACACACACACACACACACACACACACACACACACACACCTCAGACAAACACTGGAGCCTCAACTAAAGATTCCCTTCCCAGAATGCTCCTAGAAACTTTTAACTTGAATCGAGTGTCGCCACATTGAAAGTAGCCGTAGGAGGTAAAGGTTACGGTATCACGTCACCGCTTCACTTGGCCAGCTGCTCTCAGGTGTTCAAGGCCAAGATAGGTAAACATAAGCGTGCATTTTGAAACAACAGTAGGGAGATGATTTTAACCCTTAATCTTAGACGCATTAGGATTATTTTCAAAAGACCACATAGGTAGCTAGTCTAATCCGATTCCCATAAATGAGAATACCTTTAAGAATATGAGTAATTTCCTCCAGAGCCTGTTCAAATTGTAGAGATGAGGCACAAGAACGTTTAAATATACCATTCTTAAGTGTTAAGTTAAAGGTTGTCAGTACAAGTGGCTCCAGGATTTAAGTGAACATCAGTGTTAAGTAGTTAGTATGATTTGTTGTCTCCCACTGAGGTGTGACGCCAGCCAAGATGAGGTGGCCATTCTGGTGTGGTGTGGTGCTGGTGACGGTGATGGTGGCGGTGATGACGGCAGGTGCAGGAGCCTCGGGAGGTGAGAGTTTACCTGTCTATCTACTTTCGTGCCTTTTTTTTCTTTTTGGCATATTTTACAGATTATTCATCTACTTTCGCACCATCTTTCTATTCGTCTACAGCTTATATTTGTCTGTCTATCTATTTGCCTCTCTGTCCACTTTCTGTCTACAGTCCACCCATTTACTTTCAAACACATCTTTCTATCTTTAATTTTGTATCAGATTATCGGGTAAACTTTTTCCTTCAGCTCACATCCTGCAAGGAATTACCACACTTGTGAGATTCTGAATAAATACTACAATTCTCTACTCAAAGTTCATCAGAAAATGGACCGTTTAATGCCAAAGATCTGTCATTCAATCTTTATCTATCTTTTCATCGACATTTGAATCATCAGCTGGAGTAGAAAGAAAGAAAACTGAGACGCCTTCAAAGAAAACGATGTAATAAAAGGGGTGACTAAAGTAAATTTATCTATATTCAGGTGACCGGCACCCTTACCGCTTCTCGGCACCCTCCCACTACCTGAGGGCGAGAGTAGTACGCGCCGCGGCAAGTCCGACGGAGGAGGTGGAAGTCAACGGGAAGGAAAATGGAGACAGCACTTTGAACGAAGAAAACGGAGAAGACACGCTGAAGGAGAAGGAGGAGGAGGAAAGAAGTGACATCACTAAGAAAGAGGAGGAAGAAAGAGGAAATGTTACGCTGACGGACGAGGAGAGGGAAAAAAAAGAGGAGGAAAAAGGAGACACAACACTGAAGGAGGAGAAAGAAGAAGGAAAAAATAAACTGAAGGAGGAGGAAAAAGAAGACACAACACCGACAAAGGAGAGGGAAGAAGGAAAAACTACACAGAAGGAAGAGGAAAAAGAAAACACCAAACTTGCAGAAGAAGGAGAAACAGGAAAAGCCACACTGAAGGAGGAGAAGGAAAAGGAAAACACACTGAAGGAGGAAAAGGAAAAAGAAATCACACGGAAGGAAGAAGGACAAGAAGGACGAACGGTAAACACATCACTAACAGAGGAGGAAAAACAAAAGGTAAGCACTTAAAAAACAAACATTTAAACACTTCCACAGACACACACACACACACACACACACACACACACACACACAAAACAACACCAATGACAAAACATTTCTCTTCTGTCTATCTACAGCGTCACTTTCTTTGGGTATCTCAGGACGTGGGCAAGGGAGACAAACACGGTCAGGAACACGACCGTCACGCTTTCATGAGAGACGAGGACCTGCTGCCAGACACTCACGAATGCGGCAAAAGGTCACGAAAGTCCTACAGGGTGATGTTTGGAGAGGACGCCCCCCTCAACGCTTACCCGTGGATAGCGCTGCTGGGGTATAAAGGTAAGGAGGAGAAGAAGGAGGAGGAGGAGGAGGAATTAGTTTGAATTAGTGTGGTTAGTAAAATGTAAGAGGAGGAAGAAAAAGGATAATTAAGAGGAATAAGTTTAAGAATTACTTGGTTTGTTTGAGACGAAGGAGGATAATTGAAAGAAATTAATTTAAAAAGTATAGTTGGTTTGTCAAGAGTGAAAGGCTGAAGGAGGACGAATAAGAGGAATGAGTGAAAAATTAGTTAGTTTGCGAAAAGTAAGAAGATGAAGGAAGGAAAAGAAGCGAGCGAGAATAATAAGTAAAGAAAATAAAAAAAGGAGTAGGAAAATGAAGACTCAGTTACGAAAAGAGGATGAGAAGTAAAAGAAGCAGCGTATGATAGCAGAGGAAACAAACATATATTCTGAGACAACAGACGAGTAAACAATGATTAGAAAACAAAGCTAACTTAGCCTATATGAACGTTCCGTCTTCCCTACGTGCCTCAGACCCCGCCCAACCGGACTGGTTGTGTGGGGGCACCCTCATCAATGACCGCTACGTGCTCAGCGCCGGTCACTGCGTCCACCCAGTGTCCACGCAGAGGTCCAACGCCGGCCAGCTGTGAGTGTTGCCTTGATGTTCTTTAGGATGTATCTTTACTGTGAGATGTCATGAAATGTGACCTGAAACTCTCAAAATTTCATACAGGGACTGCCGCGTGTAGGCCTGATGGCTTCTTGGAACTTCCGTTATTTTTTTAAGTTCGTATGTTCTCTTAACACCCGCGCTCTTCCTCAGGGTCAAGATCAGACTCGGGGAACACAACCTCGCGACGGACCCAGACTGCCCCACGGATTTCATCGACGCCAAGGAGTGCGCGGCGTCCCCCGAGGACTACAACCCGGAGGACGTGATAGTGCACGAGGGATACAACCTGACCAACATGCGCAACGACATCTCTCTCATTCGCCTAGACAGGGCCGTCACCGTGAGCCGTGAGTGATGCTGCTGCTGCTGCTGCTGCTGCTGCTGCTGCTATTTTTGGATCTGTGTCCTTAAATGATTTTGTGGTTTCTCAAGGACCGTTTTCACGTCACAGGCATGCTTAATCGAGTTCTCATAGATGCTTTTTTCTCGTTAATATCTCTGGAATGATGAAAGCACACTTGAAACTCTAATTTCTACTAACGTTTTCTTATAAAATTTGACAACTTATTCATTTTTCAACATATCAAATGACTTAACACTGATGAAAAAACGCTAAACACTGAGAAACAGAGAAAGTGAACGCAACATGTTACTCACTGACTGTATTTACCACATCTCTCTCTCTCTCTCTCTATCATCTAACGCGCCACCTCTCCTTCACCACCTTCGTCAGACTCCATTCGCCCGGTGTGCCTCCCTCAGACGGGCTTGGACGTGGGGAAGTTCCTAGGGTCGCGGGACGCTGTGGTGGCAGGCTGGGGCGCAACGGAGAACGTCACGCAATCTAAGATCCTGCAGAGGGCGCCCATTCCTTACAACAGCAACAAGAAGTGTGAAAAGGTGTACTTCATGTCCCTCGCCGAGAGTCAGGTGAGTGGAGGGCGTGAGGATCCTGGTGGGAGACAAAACTACACTCATTTGAAGGTTAGGAGCTCTTGGGGCTTAATTATGTAGTTGATGTGAACATTCCGATGAGTCTTAAGGTTACGTTATCATTTGACGGTAAATAAGTTAAAGAATCTTCACAACATAATGAAAGGCGTAATATCTTAAGAGTTCAATATTATCCCTTCTCAGTCCTTCAGTAAGATGTGAATGGAAGTGTCAGTCAATTTTAGGGTTAGTACCTCTTTCTTATAGTGATTCCCCTTCAGCTGTGCTTCGGAGGGCGGGGCAAACAGGACTCATGCTACGGAGATTCAGGAGGTCCCATCATGCAGGCAAAGGCTGGCACCGGTCAATATACCCTGGTGAGTGTGTGTGTGTGTGTGTGTGTGTGTGTGTGTGTCATTCACCTACGGTCGTCTGCTGGTCACTCAGCCAGCCGTTCCCCTACGGAAAGAGCTCAGAGCTCGTACTGAGCGATGGGTAGGACTGAGACCACTCACGCACCACACACCGGGACAGCGAGGTCACAACCCCTCGGGTTCATCCCATACCTACTTGATGCTAGGTGAACAAGGGCTACACATTAAGAGGCTCCCCCATTTGCCTCGCCGCGCCTGGGACTCAACCCGGGCCTTCTTGGTTGTGACCCAAGCGTGTGTGTGTGTGTGTGTGTGTGTGTGTGTGTGTGTATTAGTGTGCGTATGTCCTGATGAAAATGACTGCTGTTCTTGATTTGTCCTTGTTTTATGCTGTCCTTCTGTTTTATACTGCGACAGTCTCTTCTCTTGTTTTATATTGCGATAGTCTCTTTTCCTGTTTTATGCTACGATAGTCTCTTGTTTTGTCAGGTGGTCTCTTGTTTATGGAACGACAGTCTCTTGTTTTGTCAGCTGCCCTCACACATCCTTTAATCTCTTGGTGCCCCACAGCTCGGCGTCGTGTCCTTCGGCAAGCAAATCTGCGGCATTCCTGGGACTCCCGCTGTCTACACGAATGTCGCCTTCTACAGGGAATGGATCGTGGGACACCTTAAGCCTTAAAGAAACTTCCTCCCTCTACTGAGTCTCCATAAGAACGTTTTTTCCATTCCCTGTGGTCGCTTAAATTCGCCTCATTGGGTCTATTTCTCCCACGTCGCTTTGCAATTCTTCCTCCTATTGAGATCCTCGTGTGCAAGTTTTTATCAAAGTAACGTTATCAGAAGTCCTAGAGTGATCCAAAATTTCACCTCCTCTCCCTTAAAATTACTGCATCAACGAGTATTACTGTAGTAGTGGCTATAAACTATGCACGGATGAGATACGGCGGTGTTTCTGTTATTCCTCCTCGTCTTGCTGAACACGTGCCGCCCCGCGATGATCCAAGATTGCCAGGTACAAATGAATAAATAAATAAATAAATAAAAATAGATAAATGGATAGTCTTGGGTTTATGTTTTGTCCTCACACTGGCGTAGTTCCCAGGAGAAGGAATGTGGCGTCAGATCCTGTTGTTGTTTGTTGTTTGTTGATTGTTGTTGTTGTTGTTGTTGTTGTTGTTGTTGTTGTTGTTAAT
>NC_087183.1:15097367-15132367 GCF_035594125.1 Scylla paramamosain
AGGAAATGAAGTGAGTGACGGTAATTCTGAAAGTGTAGATTAGTTTTCTTAGTTGGTGGGTTCTTGTTGTTTTCAAGATGAGTTGCAGAGTTTGGTTTATCCTGACGGTGGCGGCGACGGCGGTGGTGACGGTGATGGCGACGGAGAGCAGCGGGATCATGAGGGAAACCAGACAAGGTGAGAGAGAGAGAGAGAGAGAGAGAGAGAGAGAGAGAGAGAGAGAGAGAGAGAGAGAGAGAGAGAGAGAGAGAGAGAGAGAGAGAGAGAGAGATTTCCCATTTCTTTTTTCTTAAAATCATGAGTAAAAGGACATTCTAATAAAAAAAAAAGAATCTCCAACTGATAAGCAACAAAATAATACACAGAGTGAAAGAAAACGAGCACTTGTCTTATGAACCAAACACATCGATGGAGAAACTTATCCAGTCTTCCCTTTCAGCGAGGCAGTGTCCAGCGGGCGAGGACTGCATTCTCCTCAGTAGCTGCCAGCCACTGAGGGACCTGGTGACGAACAGAGTGCCAGGATGGCAGAGGAGAGTGAGAGAAGCGCAATGTGGAAGAAGGTTCACAGACTACAGGGTGAGTGACGATAGAGTGAGAGAATGGGAGAGTGAGTGAAGGTAGACGAGTGACGAAGAGTGACAAAGTTGGTCCACTCGAGTCCACATCCCCACTGACATCCACTTCGCGGCGCCTTCCCGTCTTTTTTTCATTCTTACCTTATCTTAATCAATCAATCCATCTGACATCCACACCTGACATCACTTGACATCATTGCCATCCCTCAGGTGTGCTGCCCGGGACGAGCGTCACCCACAAACACAACCTCAAGGCCGGGGGTGAGCGGGGAAAACCTGCTGCCGAGCGGTCACAATTGTGGCCAGTCCCTCTTGTTGAAGATTTTGTTTGGGGAAGATGTGATGCTGAATGGCTACCCGTGGATGGCGATACTCGGATATGAAAGTAAGGAAGGAGGAGGAGGAGGAGGAGGAGCATAAAAACGTGAAATACAAAAATTCTTCTGTTTTATGATGAAAACAACATGGTGAAAAGTATGGAAGGAGGAGGAAGAGAAGAAGGAGGAGGAGGAGAAGGACGAGGAGGAAAAGGAGGGATAGGAGGAGGAAGAGGAAGAGGAGGAGGAGGAGAAGGAGAAGTGGCATAAAAAAAAAAAAAAACATGAAAATACAAAAAATTCCACAATTCTATAATGACAAGGAGGAGGAGGAGGAGGAAGAAGAAAACGTGGATAACTACACTAACTTGCTCCTGTCCCTCCCTCCTTGTTGCAGACAGAGCTAACCCAAAGTGGCAGTGCGGCGGCGTGCTCCTCAACGACCGCTACGTGCTCACCGCCGCCCACTGCGCCCACCGTAACTTCACCGTGCTGAGAGGCCTAGGCTCACTGTGAGTTTCCCTTATCAACCTTGTTACTTTTCAGCCAATCAGCGAACTAGCAATGTCCGCCTTCCTCAATTGACCGACAAATAATAGGAAAACAAAGAATCAATATAGCAACTCAGTCCAAAAGTAGAAGAATGTATGAATGAATGTGGTGGACGAGTGGAATAGGTTGAGCAGTCATGTGGTCAGCGCCGACACGCTAGGTGGCTTCAAGAGAACGTTAGATGATTACATGGATAGAGAAGACAAGTGGTAATAGGAATAGATAGTGGGGGAAGAGGAGGAAGGTTCATGGTAAGTACAGGAGCTGGTCAGTGTAAACCAACCAACCGTTTGCAGTGTCCTTCATTCTTATGTTGTTGATGTATAAAGTTCCAGATCTTATGTGTCAGTTTTGCATTGCCATTTCTTATGTTTTCTTAAGCCTCTCTACTACACCCAGGACTTCTACATGCAATATCTTATGTCGCTTCTAGTCCTTCATATAAACATTACAAGTCTCCTACAAGACCACTACAGTAACCTTCCTCCGCAGGGTGACGGTGAGGCTTGGGGAACATGTCATATCCACGAACCCAGACTGCCCACAGGATACCAGTCTGCCGATCCCGTGCGCCCCCTCCCCCCAGGACTTCACCCCCCAGGAGGTCATCATTCACGGGGACTTCAACAGGCGAAGAAGACTGAGTGACGATATCGCCCTCATCCGCCTCGACAGGAAAGCCACGTTAGGAAGTGAGTGGGAGAGTAACCGTGATAAGCTGTGATAGAAGTAATGATAGACGGTACTGGTGTGATAAAAGTAAGGACAGACAATACAGGAATGATTAAAAAAAAATCTTATAGGTAATGACATCCAGGTGAGTCTTTCCTTCTCTTCATTTTTTGCTTTTAATGAGTCTCTGCTCCTTCGCCGCCTCCGTCAGGTGCCGTTCACCCTCTGTGCCTTCCGCCTGCGGGTGTGGACATACCGAGCTTCCTGGGTGGACGTGACGCTATAGTGGCAGGCTGGGGCATCACGGAGACTGGGAACAGCTCCGACATCTTGCAGGCTGCGAAAATTCCATTTGTCGAGCATTCAGTCTGCACCAGAACTTATCCGGACCAGCTGGTGCAAGAGCAGGTCAGTGGCTGCGGGTGTGCGATCCTGGCGTCTATTGTGCCTTCAAACTTCGGACAATGGGGAGGCCGATGATAACCTAACCTAATCTAACCAAAACAGTTGAGTTTGATATCATGTCCTCTGATGTTGGTTTAATTTCCCTGGTAGTGTTGGTTTGTTTTCCCCTGATAGTAAAAATTTAGTGCAGTGACAGATGTTCTTTGGGTAACAGTTTCTTCCTCCTGCTCAGTTTAGTTCTCCCACAGGTGTGCTTCGGCGGGAGGGGCAGAGTTGATTCCTGCAACATGGATTCGGGAGGACCACTCTTCCAAGTCAGCAACGACCCTCCTCGCTTCGTTCTGGTGAGTAGTTTTGGCTGGGCAAGAAACGGCTGCTGTTCATCTGGTCGTTATACATATTTCTTGTATTCCGCTGCCGTCTGGTTTGGCAATGATCGTTGGAAGCTTCCCTCTAACTCAGGACTGTTCAGAAACGCTTCGCTCTCCCCCGCTACGACTATTTTCAAAGGTTAAAGAGATGATTAGCAGTGTTCTCAAGAGCGTTTCTCCTGTCAATAATGTAGAAAACTTGTTTATCTGTCACTGGAACCGTGAAAGCACCCTTAGAAACTCGTGTCACTTCAACTAGTAGACCCATTTCAATGTAGCGGAGGCGCGGCGCAGAAATGTTTCTGAATATGATCCTAAGCCGCACTCTCTCCCCCAGCTGGCCATCCTCTCCGGCGGGCTGGGAATATGTGGCACCCCTGGGGCTCCCGGTGTCTATACCAACGTCGACAGCTACAGGCAGTGGATCGTGAGCAACATTAGACCATAGTACATCAAAGTCGTCTTCCCTGAGGCCGTCTTCTTCCTTCTTCTTCTTCTTCTTTTTCTTTTCCTTCTTTATTACGTTCGTGATTTAAATGTCTCCATGTCTGTCGGGGTATTTGTATCAAGTCAGGCTTCAGGCGCTGCTTCGTCATTAAAGTTGTCAGAATATACGTATTTTTAATCAGTTATCCCTTTAAATGTTAGTTTGCTGATAACTTTGTTTTTGTTTATTGTGTACGTTAGCGAGCGAGCGAGCGAGCGAAGGCATACACACACACACACACACACACACGTAATCCTTGCTTCCAAGAGTCCAAATCACACGACAAAAGTTACAGAGACGAAAGGACTCCGTCGGGATTTCCAGGTAGAGAGTTTGGGGCACGTGGCTTGTGCAATCTCGTGTGTGGTAGTGGTGGATGTGGTGGTGGTGGTAGCGGTGGAGTGTACAGACGTTTCAGGTTACAAGTAGGCTGCTGCTGCGAGACAAAAAACACCACAGCACAGCACTGGGCGCCCCACCACACCCACCACAGTACAGGTGACGTCACACTACGCAAATCATCCCTCGCTAACTCATGTGACGTCAGAGTAACGAGACCATGATGTAACGTTACCTTTGTTCCCCCCCCCCTCCCGCTGCTGCTCCTCCGTGACCCGTGTTCCCAGAAACCAGTACGGGAACCTAATTGCCCCCGAGCGAGTGACGTCACATTCCAGGTGTAAGTGTTTCCGAATCACGCGGCAAACTTCATATTGTTCTAAACGTGATTCTGTCAGGCATGAATCTGGTAGTATGACTCAATATGATGACTTTCTAAACTGGAAACATGAGGTTGATTCGATCTGGAGCACGGGGAGGCAATCTGATGAACAGCGTGCTAGGAAACCCAGGTAACAGTACGCCAGGAAACCCAGCAAGCAACAACGTCAACACCGGCCACTCACAAGGTTTTCCCGATGTGGCGGCGCCTTGCAACTTCCCCCTTCATTATAAACCCAACACACCACAGCAGCAGCACGCAGTCTCCGCCGAGCCAGTCAATCTGTCGGTGGTACAGCTGGTGCTCTCGTGCTCGCCAAAAAGAGGAACAAGGTAAATGTTAGTTGTGGTTTTCTTTATGTTAAAAATGTGACAAAATGGTATTCTCTGGATGCTTTTTTTTTTTCTTTGTCTTTGGGTGATAGCCTGGATAGAAGGTGGATTGTAATGGTGCTCTCAGTGAAGGGTTGTGACGGGGAATAGACAGACTTTTTTTTTATGTATTTCACTTAAGAGAATATAAACCAACACGAAACGCGAACTTAATAAACTTGATACACTTGATAAATTTCATAAACGTAAAGATACACTAGTGTGTGCTTCACTGATAGAAACCGCGGCCAGGTGAGCTGACTTGCAGGAGCGGTTACCTACTGACCGTGGGAAATTTAGACCACCTTCATAATTGTATGCCAGTTAGTTCCTTGTAGGTTATAATTGTTACTTTACTGCAATTGAGGCAAAGTAAGTAGACTTTTGAGGGCAGGTTATCTACTGACCGTGGAGAATTTAGTCCGCTTTAAATAACTTTAAGTGTGTATGATTTTAATTTATTATTTCTCTTTCTCAGATGAATTGGAGAGTGTGTTGCAGCCTGGTGGTGGTGGCGGTGGTGGCGGCGACAGCGAGTGCGGGAGCGGCGAGGACAGCGAGGCAAGGTGAGAGTTCAAGGTTAGGTAAACAGGTAAACAGACAGTAAGACTACCAACAAGTATTCACTCCACAAAATGTATTTAATCCTTCCTTTTCTTCATCCAGCGAATTATAAAGGCGAGTTCTCGTGAAATATGAAACCAAGTTGCAGTGAAAAATAAAAAAAAAATAAATAAAAAAAAATTGTTTCAAGAATAAAAAAGTTTATTATAAAAAACGGAGAAACTGAATGGCAAACTAAACAAATTTTCTCTACAGCCAAGCAGTGTGCAGCAAATGTGGACTGCATCTCGCTGAGGAAGTGCAGGCCAATCCAGGACTTGGTGGCGAGTCGGGAACCGGGTTGGCAGACCACTGTGAGGGACGCGATATGTGGGCAAGACAGCGATGGCCCCAGAGTGAGTGACAGGAATGGCAAAAGCTGGTGAAATGTACTGAAAATCCACTGAAAATCCATTATACCGACTTCTTTTGTCTGTCTACCTTGCTATTGTTCTTATTCTTCTTGTTCTTATTCTTCTCCTTTCGCTGTTTCTCTAGAGTCAGGGGTTGGTGCCATACGTAAGTCTCCTCCAGTTGCTTCTGTCCCTTGCATCTTCCTCAATGACTCCATCATCTTGCAAGCCCTAACGCAATTCCACCTCCCCGTCTCATATCAGCCTATAAAACCACCTGACCTTCCTTTACCGTCCCCAGGTGTGCTGCCAAGACTCCGGCTCCAACGACCACATCTTCTCCACCTCCAAGCCTGCGGTGGACGGAGAGACCCTGCTGCCTAAGGGGACTGCGTGCGGACAATCCAGTCAGCACAGGGTTGTGTTTGGGGAAGACGCTCCCCTCTATGCCTTCCCGTGGATGGTGCTGCTCGGATACAGAGGTAGGGAGGAGGAGGAGGAGGAGGAGGAGGAGGAGGAAGAGGAGGATGAGCATATGAACAGAAAAACATAAAGACCATACTACATTTAAAAGACAACAGGGAATTAATGTAGCTAATTTCCCTTGGCCTCTCCTCGCTGCAGACAGATCCAACCCAGCCTGGAAGTGTGGCGGCACCCTCATCAGCGACCGCTACGTTCTTACCGCCGCCCACTGCGTCCACAGAAACTTCACCGTCGCCTCGGGCAACGGTGATGTGTAAGTGTCTCTTGCTACCTTGGTACTTTCCCCTCCTAGTACTTAAAAGAATCTATAACGTGAACAGTAAATAAGTAAATAAATAAACAAGTAAATAACTAACTAAATGAATAATTAATTAAACGAATAGAAAAATACTGTCTTGAAAAGTTCCAGTTATAACGCATCCCTTGTCAATATCTGGATCTCCATTTTGAAACGTTTTAGACTCATAACCATTTTCAAAGACCAGAGGGACACTTGAAAGGATTCCCATGGGTGTCTTTCCCCTGGATAGCGCGGCATCGTTGCTGACTATCACTAGGATCATGTGGGAATCCTCAGTGACTCAGCAACTTGGTAGAGGTAGCTGAGGTGGGGCGCCGAAAAGGTTGCGAATGCTGCCCCTATTGCCCCTAGTCCCACACACGCCCTTGCACTCACCACGCCGTGTCTTCACAGGGTGGCCGTGCGGGTGGGAGAACACACCATATCCACCAACCCAGACTGCGCCGCGTCCTCCGCTGTGCCGTGTGCCCCAGCGCCCCAGGACTTCGATCCCGAGGAGGTGATCGTTCACACTCAGTTCAACAAGCGAGCTCCTGTGAGTGACGACATCGCCCTCATCCGCCTCAGCAGGAAAGTCACGATCACCAGTGAGTACCAGAGGAGTTGTGTCGTGACGGAGTGAAGACAGACAGTGCCTGTGTGATGGAAGAGTTACAAGTAATGACCAACAGGTAGATCTTTCCTTCTCTCCCTTCTGGTATCTAATGACTCTCTTCCTTCGTCGCCTCCGTCAGCTTCCGCTCACCCGGTGTGCCTTCCACCTGCGGGTCTGGACGTGCAGAGCTTCCTGGGTGCGCGCGACGGCGTGGTGGCAGGCTGGGGCGCCACGGAGAACACCTCCAGCTCTGACATCCTGCAGGCTGCGAAGATTCCATTCGCAAACAAGACCGTGTGTGAGCCTTTCTACCGCGGCCAGCTGGTTGACGAGCAGGTGAGTGGAGAGTGAGGATCTTTGGACACGGAGGATGTCCATGTAAATGTATCGACTTTTGAATCTTCTTTGATAACAGTTCAGTGCGATTCTCTGGTTTAGTGTTACTTCCTCGGCCTAACCTTTCCGTCCTCCCCAGGTGTGCTTCGGCGGGAGAGGCAACGTGGACTCCTGCTTTGGGGATTCTGGTGGCCCAGTCTTCCAGGCCAGCAACGACATCCCTCGCTTCACCATGGTGGGTACCTGTTTGTCTCACGATGTTATTGAAAGCACATTTCAAAATCATGTTATTCCCAGATGCTTTGCTCCAAGTCACCCACTAAGCCTCTCTCTCTCCCACAGTTGGGCATCGTGTCCCGCGGCCTGCGTGAGTGTGGCACTCCAGGGGCTCCCGCTGTCTACACCAACGTCGCCTTCTACACGCAGTGGGTAACAAGCAACATCAAGCCCTAGGATCTCTCCTCTCTCTTCAGGGACATCTGAGTCTTTCCTTCACACAGCCCGTAAAGATGACCGCCTCCTCGTAGCGCTCTTTACTTCCCCACGGCGCTGTGTTCATTTCCCGCGGCGCCAAGTTCTCCCTGAGACGCCTTGCCCTTCACCGAGATAGTGCAGTGCTCGTGTCCCTCTCCAGTAGTTACGTTCCTAACTCAGTATTACGACAACGCCTTCGTGACTCTTTTTGCCACAATAAGAAAGCCAGATGTGGGTCCTTCATCTACCGGGAAAAGTATTTATGTGTAGTGACAATGACATGTGATAAGCCAGTGTGGCGCTAATAATAAACTATTTAAGTTCATTATCTGACGTCTCATTTCTGTTTCTTCCTTTATTGTATGACTTTCCATTGGTGACCCTGAGACACCAAACAATCGGTAGTGTTCACCCATGCAGTGAGGCGTTCCGGCAAACACCACGTGCTAGAGGCGGCACACTGCACAGTAGCGGTGTGTGACCTGGCCGTATAATGACTGCAGGGTTCTATAGCGGCGCAGGGAGAAGGTTACCTAGGAGTACATGCCTGCTTCGTGAGGGTTGTGAGGGGGGCTTCATGGTACAAATTGTGGTGGTGACAACAGAACAAAGACTATATTTATCTCTTGTATATTCTTTGGTATGTAGTTAGCGTCCATTTCTTCCATGTCATTGTCTTATATACAGTTACCATCTCACTTCTATATCATTGCATCATATAAAAACTTAAGAAAATAAGGGAAGCTGCAAGAAGACATCAGGCTTACATGTAGCAGTCCCTGTATGAAACATCCCTACATAATATCATATCATAGATCATAGTCTGACATATAGTTACCGTCCCACTTCCATATCATAGTTTTGCTGCCCAACACTCCGTTTTCTGTTACACTCTGAATGGCAGCCAGATGAGTCACGAGGTATCACTTGTCAGCCCCTATTAAGGTCAAAGTGACGATGAGTACCGCGGGGAACGTGGCGGCCAGTGCACTGAAACACCTTATCCTCACATAACGTCTACTTTCAAGGGCCACAGGGACTATTAGACAGGTTTTCATACGTGCTTTCTTCTCTATTCATGATGCAGAGTCCTTGTTAAACTATCACTCGAATCAAAGAAAGATCCTTGAGAGCTCTGATGACTTCCGCTGGGGCGTGTTAATGATCGGTAACCAAGATAAGAACCTGGAAAGCTGGGAAACACGGGCACAGGTCTTCGAGGTGTGACAGTAAATGAAATTGTTATACACGTACTGTGCTTAGATGTGACTGTGGTAGGAAATGTTCTATGCAGGCTTCGTTACCGTCAAGACAAGACAACTGACCTAGAAGAAAATATTGCAACGCACGATGGGATTCGAACCCGTGCAAGGGAATCGAAACCTCAATCCACGTATAGGTTAAAGGTTCCGAAGCCACAGTGAATATATAGATGGTGTTTCGCAAGGCGTCCCCCTCCCCACCACTACCAGCATCACTATTACCTCATGCGTGGGAGAATGTAAAATCGGAGCGCACACACACACACACACACACACACACACACACACACACACACACACAGGAAAACCCCAAGACAAGTTTTAGATGAGGAAAATGAGAGAAAATAGAAAGGGTGGGGGAGAGTAGGAAAAAAAAAGAGAAAAAAAATTATTTCCTGTTCTTCCTCTTACACCTACAGTTTGCGTGTCAAGGAGGAGGAGGGGGAGGAAGAGGAAGAACACAGTGGAAAATCCCCAAAAAGGAAACTCAATATAGTGAACAAAGTAAGGTGAACGAACCGTGTTATAAGGACACATACCTTGCCGCCTGTCGTCTGTTCTTGTTCCCCGTCCGTGATTCAGCTCCGTCCGTGAATCAGTTCCGTTCGTGACTCACCTCTGTCCCTAATTCACCTCTGTCCGTGGCTCTCTCCGTGGCTCACCTCTCCCACCTCTATCTTCTCTGCTCGTCTTGTCACTTATATCCACTAACACTGATAAACGCACCCCTTCCATCACTTCCGTATAGCGACCTACTCCCGTATTCACTGCCCCAGCCGAGACGTCCTTAGAAAACGAGAATTCCGAGTAACTGGCGAAAATTATACGTGAGAAGGGCTGAGCAATTTCGCCACTATTTGTTTACTCAACACTGCCTAGCGATTGTGAAAGCAGCGCTGCAATTAGCTGGTTTTCAAGTGCGAGGGCCAGTCAAAGGTGTTCGTTTAAGCCACTGAGTACTTGGCTTGTAAACTGCGTGAAATTACTAGTTTGTTATAAAGCAGTTTGTCTACCACCTTTTCATAATACAGTTGATAGGCTTAGATTTACAAGAGAGAGAGAGAGAGAGAGAGAGAGAGAGAGAGAGAGAGAGAGAGATTTGATTTAATTAGTTTATTGCGCTAATATTTGTCAAACTTCATAAAATAGAGAAACAACAGTGGTCAGTGAAAACAAAAGGTATACAGAACGATTAAACATTCACCCTCACTCATTCACACACACACACACACACACACACACACATGCCTGCCCTGCCTCCTCTCCCGCGGCCTCGCTGCACAAGACTTTCTTCTTTCTCTCACCCCTATTCTGTCCACCTCTCTAATGTAAGAGTTAACCAGTATTCTCAATCATTCATCCCTTTTTCTGGTAAACTCTGGAACTCCCTGCCTGCTTCCTATGACTTGAATTCCTTCAAGAGAGAGGTTTCAAGACACTTATCCTTAAATTTTTGACTGCCGCTTTGGACCCTATTCGGGGACCGTCATCTCAGTGGGCCTTTTCTTACTGGATTTTTGTTGCCCTTGGCCGGTGTCACTTTTACGTTAAAAAAAAAAAAAAAAATCAATATGTGAGAGAGAGTTTACCATCATATTTTTACAAAAAATGTAATGGCAAATTTAAAATTCGTGATATTTAAAGTGAAATTAAATTACTGATGAGGTACGAAAGGGTCTAATTACACACACACACACACACACACACACACACACACGAGAATAAAAACACATAATGACACTTTGCAAACATATCACGTGGAAACTTTATTAAATAGTATAAATTATTTACACATCACTATTCATTAAAAACCTGATTACTTTACAGAGAATGGAGGGTGGGGGATTGGGGGAGAAGCGACTCGAAGCACTGGGATCATTATCTCAAAGACTCACACTTAAAGGCTTCATTTATTCATTCGTCTCATTTGTACTTCAAGCAGACCAATAACAGATCTTTATTTCCTTGTCTTTTTTGAGATTTGAATATAAATGTGAAGGTACGAACAAACATACCAGAGAGAGAGAGAGAGAGAGAGAGAGAGAGAGAGAGAAAGCAGGTCACAGCTCCCGGAGATGGCTAGGATTGCGAGGCGACCTACCCACATCACTGTTGCCAATCTCGCGACGAACCTCTCTCAGATTCAACCGAGTCATGCCTTGTAGCCAACCCATAAATGATTGTAATGCTTGTGTTCTTCCTGTAACATGTGATTGTGTTTGTGTTGCAGGATATCAGGTGTGGCTGGGGCGTGAAGGAGTGAAGGATGCGAGAGTCTAGGTAAAAATGATAAGGTGGAGGAGAAAGGACAGGAAGAAGGAAGAAGGAAGGAGGAAGGAAGTTGGAAAATGAAGGTTAATATTTGCTTCCTCTCTCTCTCTCTCTCTCTCTCTCTCTCTCTCTCTCTCTCTCTCTCTCTCTCTCTCTCTCTCTCTCTCTCTCTCTCTCTCTCGCACACACACACACACACACACACACACACACACACACACACACTAAAACAAACCAAAACAAACCTTCAAAATAATAATAATAATAATAATAATAATAATAATAATAATAATAATAATAATAATAATATTAATAATAATAATAAAAAGAAGAAGAAGAAGAAGAAGAAGAAGAACAAACATAATAATACTAACAAACTAACAAACAAACAAACTAACTACAACAATCCAAAAGCAACACAGCCACCGGACCATCACCATCACCACCACCACCACCACCTCCACCACCGTGACGTCACTTCCTCCACCGTGTCATTCCACCGTGGGACTTTCCTCTGGGTGGATGCGTGGGGGGCGGGAGGTGATAGGAAGGGGGGCGGGCGGAACGTTCGATCTTGGCAAGGTCAGAGAGAGAGAGAGAGAGAGAGAGAGAGAGAGAGAGAGAGAGAGAGAGAGAGCAGATTTTTTAAGGCTTTATGTTCTCCAGAATCCAACTCCTGTAGGCAGCCGTGGAGGTGTAGACAGCGGGCACCCCCTCCACGCCACAAGAGGGCTGGCCAAACGACACCAGAGCGAGCTGCGGGAAGGGAATGGCGTGAGAGAATTGCCGCTAACTCCCTGCCATCCTTCCTATTCTATTTATTCTTCTCTGCTATCTTATGTATCCTACTTATTCTAGTGTCTTTCCTCTCCTAATTATCCTGTTATCCTATTTTTTTTCCTATCCTTCCCATCTTACTACTCTTATTTCTATTATCTTTCTTTCGTCTTTTATCTTTTTTTTCTCTCTCTTCCTTGTAATTCTTGTTTTTTCCCTACTAATGCTATTACCACTACTACTACAACTATTGTTATTATTACTATCACTACTACCACCTCATTACTACTACTACTACTACTATACTACTACTACTACTTACAATACTAATACCAATAGCAACACAAACACATTAATAACAATAACAACAGCTTTAACAACAGACAATTACCGCCACTAATTGTAAAACCAATACCAAAACAATTACACTGGAAAGAGTAACTATAGCAAACAATCAAGCAAAAAAGACAGACAAACATAACACTCACCAGCAGGAAGGGCCCTCCCCCAGGTGCAGGTGCCACCACGGGACCCCCTGAGTCACCGAAGCAAGAGTCTTGTCGCCCGTCGCCCCCGAAACACACCTGGGGGAAATAAAGGGAATTATACATCAATTTTGGTTATTTTTTATCATTTTATTTAGAGGAGAATTCATACCAGTCAAAGGGTTAAGGAAAAATGTTATATTATGGTGTACAGGTGAAAGAGTTAATTTATCTATCTTTTTTTCCTTCCTGTGAGATATTTTCATTAGTTTTATGAGCTGGTTTTGTATATTGGATTATTTTTTTTTTCGTTTTTCAGTTGTGTTTTCCTGTATGTTTTTTTTTTTTTTTTTTTTCATGTGTGTGTTTCTTCTTTAACTGTTGTTCGTGGTTTTTTCTCTTTCTCATCTGTTCCTTCTCTTCTCACGTACTTTTTTTTCCTCGACTATTTCTCTCTTCCGGCCGTTCTTTTAGTTATTTTTCATCCACTGTTTCTTTTTCTCTAACCTCTTCCCTTCTCTGCCCCTCCCCTTACTTGTTCATTCTCTCACCTGTTCCTCCCCTTACCTGTTCATTATCTCCTTTGTTCTTCCCTTACCTGTTCATTCTCTCACTTGTTCCTCCCCTCACCTATTCATTTTCTCATCTGTCCCTCACCTTACATACTCCTTCTTTCATTTCATCTCCCTCTCCCCTCACATCCCCTCACATATCCCTCCTTTTCCTCTAATATCGTCTCCTTACAACTGCCCTTTCCCATACCTGCTCCTTTCCTCACCTGTACTACATTCTCTCACCTGTTCCTCCCCTTACCTGTTCAGGCAGAAGGGCGTTGTTGTAGTGAGGGTTGCATTCATCTCTAGTGACGAAGGGAATGCGGACCTGCTGCAGAATCTGAGTGTCTGGGCCCCTCTCGGTGGCGCCCCAGCCGGCAACGAAGGCCTGGCGACCCCCGAGGAAGCTGGTGAGGTCCGTGGTGGGCGGCGGGAGGCAGATGGGTCCCACGAAGGCTAAGGAGAGGTAGGTGGGTCAATCAGTATACGACAGGTGAAAGGAAAGGAAGATTTAGATATGATAGGCAAAGGGAATGCCACGTGTAGGCCTGATGGTTTCTTGCAGCTTCCTTTATGTTATGTTCCTAAAAACTGCATAGCTCAAACCCAGCATAGAAGGCAAATACAAGCCAAACAACCAGGTAAACACAATGAGGTAAACAGGTAAACACACAGCTACTCACCATTAAACTCAACCTCCTTATCGAGCCTTATCAGCGCAATATCGTCGCTCACTGTCCCTCGGGTGTTGAAATCTGAGTGGCGGATGATCTCAACGGGTGAAAAGGTCTGGTGGGGCGGCGCGCAGGTCCTCCTCCCACCTCTGCTCTCACAGTCGATCTCCGTGGATAAGTTGTGCTCTCCCAGGCGAATCACAGTCCTGAGAGGGAAAGTGCATGGAAGAGTGGATGAGTGGACAGGTGACTGGGCAGATATAAGGACATATGACAGGTGAGAGAAAGAAGTAAAAAGGTGTTGAGTGTGGTGAGGGTTGTGGGAGTGAGATATGAAGGTGAATGAGTAGAGAGGTAAGGACGGGAGGTGGAGGGAGTTAAAAGGTGCTAAGGTGCTGGAGTGTGGTGACAGAGGTGGACGGAAATTTAAATATAAAGTTGTAGTGGAAATATGAGTGGACAGGGGTAAAAAAAAAAAGAGAGAGAGAGAGAGAGAGAGAGAGAGAGAGAGAGAGAGAGAGAGAGAGAGAGAGAGAGAGAGAGAGAGAGAGAGAGAGAGAGAGAGAGAGAGTTAAGAAATGTGATGGTGGAGGAGTGAAAGATTAAGCATTGGTGCATAGGTGAGTAAAGAAATAATGGCGTATGACAGGTAAGAAGAAAGAGTTAAGAAAAAAAAAAAGTACTGTTTGTTTTGATAGAGGACGAAGGAGTGAAAGATGAAATAATAAAGCAAGTGTGAGTGGACAGGTAAGGACATTTAGCAGGTAAGTTAGGTAAACGTAAGTGGACAGGTAAAAACGTTTGGCAGGTAAGTGTTTTAAGTGTGAGTGGACAGGTGAGAACGCTTGGGAAGGTAACGGACAGGATTAAAAGGAGTGTTAAGGTGAAAGAGTGTGGTGATGGTGGATGATGGAGTGAAATATAAATTGATAGTGTAAGTTTTGAAAGATGAGGTTGTGAATAACTGTGAATAATTAGCTATAATGAATGGGATGCAATTTGTATGAGTAGAAAGCCCAGAGGAAGTGGAAAACAGAAAATAATAGATGAAGATTAAGAGATTGAGAGAAAAATAGGAGAAACAGAAGAATCAAAAAGAAAGTAGAAGTAATGGAAGAGATGTAAGAGGAAGCAAGAGAGTGTGAAGGCGGTGGAGGGTGAAAGGAAAAGGACCGGAAGAGATTTTGTTGGTTACAAGGAGAAAAAAAATCCTTACTAGTGTAAACAAACGGAAGAACGTCACGGGAGACACGGATAAAGGTTACAGAGAAGAGTAAAAAAGATGAACTCGTGAATGACAGAGGCAAAAAAGGCAGACGCGGAAAAGAACTTAGTAAGAGACACGTTTACTTAAGAATGTCACGGGCAATGCGGATAAAACTTAGAAAGAAGACTAAGGAAAGATAAAACGAGGAATGAGAGAGGCAAAAAAGCAGACACGGGAAAGAATAAAGTAAGATAAGAAAGACACATACTCAGGAACGCCACGGTAAATACGAATAAAGATGAAAATGAAGAGTAAAAAAAAGATGAAGAGTAACAAGAAAAGATAAAGCAATAAATGAATAGGGTAGAAAAACGCACAGAAAAGAGAAAAATTAGAAAACATTTACTTCAGACTTACTAAATTTAAACTAAATTTATAACACCCTGAAGTTTCCACATTTTTCATTCCCTTCCTTCATCTCTCAGCCTCACTGTCACACGCAGGCAAGTCGAGGATACTCACAGATCTCTATTGAACGTGAACTCCTCAGCAGTGCAGTGGCCGGCAGTCACCACGTAGCGGGAGTTGATGAGGGACCCGCCGCAGCCCCACACCACCTGAGGCTGGAACCGCGCTGGGGAGGAAAGAGGAATTGAGGTGCTGGTGTGAAGAAAGGAAAGGGAGTGTGCGGTGTAATATGGACGAAGCGGGAAGAGAGTGAGTGATTAATGGATGAGAGAATGTGCTGAAGAGAATGACGGATGATTAGAATGAGGTGGACAGAATGAGGTGGGCATGTTATTTTATATCTGCTTTTCTCACTCAATGGTTGTGAGTTAATGAATGTTGAATAATCCTGCGTTTTCCTTACTCGAATAAAGATCAGTTTCCCTGTTCAATGATGAATAAGCTTAAGATTCTCTACAATTCCACTTATGAATTAAGTTGAATGTTCCCTGATATCTTCCCCATTCCTGAGTAAGGCTGAGCTTTCCTGTCACCTCACTCGTAAATAAAAGATAAACTCCCTCACTATCTTCCCCAATCATGAGTAAGGCTGAATTTGGCCTATTAAAACTAACCATCCTTAACTACCTTTCCCACTCATGAGTAAGACTGGATTTCCCTATTACCTTCTCTGAGTCGCCCCTTACAATCCCCCTTCTGAAAAAGTAGTTGAAGGCCAAAAGAACAACATGCAACACTCCGTAAAGTCATCGGAAGTTAGAGCCTCGGAAGGAAGGGGGCTTATAATTCGTAAAAGTCATTTCCTCACCTCAAGGCTGCGCGTCCTGACTGTAAATCACCTTTTTTTTTTTTTAACACACACTTTGGAGTCATGGAATGTTCGCCTCCTGCCGCCTCCACCCCCCCCCTAAAAAGTCCCCTTTCCCCTAAACTAGCCCCAAGCTAACCCACCTTTCCCCCAAACCAGCCCTCTTCTCATCCCTTATGCGGTCAACGGTGTTCTCACGGCTTTCCGGTTTTATGGACACCGGAATACGAACGAGGGATGTTTACATTATCACTGTCTTCCTTAGATGTCAAGGTTACCATGTGATTTCAGTTTACAAAGCCCACACCTTGAATTTCTCGCTGTTACAGGTCAAATGTTTATAGATTTGGGAATTTTACAGATGATTCGAAGTGGGTTTTTATCTATCTATCTATCTGTAAGACGCACATTAATAGATATACAAGCAAAACAAAACAGTGCCTAACATATCTATTCATCTATCTATATAACTTTAAACATCTACCTACTTACACTTTTCCACCTATCTAGTCACATACAGCCTCGGGTACCAGATTAACCTAACCCCAGTAACAAGGCACCCCCAGGTAAGCAGGCACTCACAGGTGTATCCAAGCAGGGCGATCCAAGGGTACGCTCCTAGTGGGCTGTCCTCACCGAAGAATATCCTCGTCTGACCAGCGGAGGACAACCCACACTGCTTCGGCAACAGACCCTCACCACCAGATGTCGGTGCTTGCGTGGTCGGCCTAGTGAGCGGGCGTGTAGGTGCGGGAATGGGCGGGCTAGGAGTCGTCTGTATTGGTCTGCTAGGGCTCACGGTTGGTCTGAAGTCACCGCCTGTTTCTGTGGGTTTCCCGGAGTCACCATCTGGGCAGCAAGTCTGAAGGATGAGTCGTGGGGTTAATGAACGTGACACCTGTTGTTGCCCCGCGCTCTCCTCTTTGGTGGTGCATTAAGGTGTTGTAATGTGCTGTTTGTTTGGTATGTGTGTGTGTGTGTGTGTGTGTGTGTGTGTGTGTGTGTGTGTGTGTGTGTGTGTGTGTGTGTGTGTGTGTGTGTGTGTGTGTGTGTTTGTGTGTGTGTGAAGGGCTGTGATGGTGGTGATGGTGATTAGAAGGAGGAGGAGGAGGAGGAGGTGGTGGAAAAGGAGAGGGGTGAGAAAGGTAAGAGAGGATGTTAAAATAGCAACTACTACTACTACTACTACTACAACTACTACTCCTACTACTACTACTACTACTACTACTACTACTACTACTATTACTACTACTACTACTACTTACTACTACCACTACTACTATTATCTTCATCACAACCACCACCACCACCACACAATCCATACCTGAAGGTGCCTTTCAGCACTACCAATACCAAAAAAGGAAAAAAAAAAAATAGGAAAAGCACAAAACACACAGACACACACACACACACACACATACACACACACACACACACACACACACACACGACAACAGGAAGCAGTGAATCAAGCCAAAGGGACCGAAAATGCAATACTTACAAAGGAAATTTTTTCTCCACCTCTTGAACATAAAACATTTCTATCTACCTCTAATATTTTTCCCCTAAAAACACGCAACACTCCACACTTTACATTTCCAAAACATCCCCCTAAAATTAACCCTTTTCTCCTTACCTGGCGTTACGTAAAGGTGTCCCCCAGTTACGAAAACCAATTAACAGGTAAGGGAAAGGTGGAAAAGGTACAGAACAGGTAAGGTAGATCCAGGAAAGGTGACCTGTGACCTGTGACCTGTGCATCGTGAAAGGATATGATTCAAGGATTTTTGAAGGAGCAGCAGGTGGTGAAGGAGGAGACACAGGTGGTAAGCATATGATAAAGTATAGAGTAGCGTGATAGAAGCAATTGTAAAGGGCAGGAAGATGAGTTAATGGTGGCGGTGGGGAAGAAGAGAGCGGGGACAAGGCAGGAAGGAGAAATAAGAAAAAAAAATAAGAGATACAACTAAAAAGAAATAGGAAAAGAAAGAAAGATGGTGACTAAACAAAATACAAACCAGGAAAGAAATAGAGACAGCCAGAGGGACAGAGAGAAACAGAGAAAGACGGAGAAAGGGACACAGAAATAGACAAACTCAACGACAGAGAAAGACAGACAGAAACGGACAGAAAGACACAGAAAAAACATAGATGGACAAAAATATAAAGCCAGACAGAGAAAAAAAAAAACAGAGAAAAACAAAACAGAAAGATAAAAACACATAGAAAAACAGAAACAGAAACACAGAAACAGAGACATGAAAACAAAAACAAGAACACGAACCAAAACAGAAGCAGCCCAAGCAACACTCACTAAAGGACTCCCGTCGTCAGCAAAACCACAGTGACTCTGCTGCAGCTTCTTGATTCCCTCGGGCGAGGGTTTCGACAATAGACTGATGAACACCGGGCACGACCTGATGGGGATGCACTGGAGCCCGTTGCTACAATCTGGGGAGGACTGAGGGAACACTGCACAAGAGAGAGAGAGAGAGAGAGAGAGAGAGAGAGAGAGAGAGAGAGAGAGAGAGAGAGATTAATGTTCTGTCAGCTTTTATTTTTTTTCTATAAGATGAACTACGCTTATTTTCATTATATTATGACCAAGTTTATCCATTTATCCATCTATATCTAAAAGACAGAGGATTTAATGAAGAGATAAAATTGAGATATATCTAGCAAGGGTGAAGTGGAACAGACGGACAGCAGACAAATATTAAGGGCGAAAGAACATAAGGAAATAAGGAAGCCTCGAGAAGCCATCAGGTCTACACGCAGCAGTCCCTGAATAAAACATATCTACTTATTTCCATTCACCATCTAAACACTTCATTATATTAAAAACTATGAATGAAGAAGGTTAGGAAAGTAATTTTTAGGTGATGATGATAATGATGATGATGATGATGATGATGATGATGAAAATGATAATGGTAATGATAGTAATATTCTGTGTGACCGCGTGACTGCCTTTTTTTTTCTATATTCATTATCATCATTTATCATTTATTTATTATCAGCTTCATGCACGTAACCTAATCAAGCCAAAGGAACAGGTAAAAAAAAAAAGTGTTTAATGAGGAAAGACAGGTGATACAGGTGTTTATTAAAGGTAAAGTGCGAGGTTAAGAAGAAATAAAGTAAACAAGTGTGAAGAACAGGTGAATGAATAAAGAGATGAGATGATGAGATACACAAACAGATAACAAAAATAATAAGGAGATTACATGACAGGTAAGAATGGAGAAATGAAGAAGAGTAGAAAGAATGAATGGAAAGATGAGGAAACAGGCAGAGAGAATGATGAAACGGGGATGAACGGGGAGGAAAGGCAAATGGATGAATAAAGAGATAAATAAGCGGATAAAAGGAATGATAAAGGGTTTAGAACATAAGAACATAAGAAATAAGGGAAGCTGCAAGAAGCGACCAGGCTTACACGTGGCAGTCCCTGTATGAAACACACCTACCTATTTCCATCTGCTATTCCCATCCATAAACTTGTCTAATCTTCTCTTAAAGCTCTCTAGTGTCCTAGCACTAACTACATGATTACTGAGTCCGTTCCACTCATCTACCACTCTATTTGAGAACCAATTTTTTCCTATCTCCTTCCTAAAACCTAAATTTTTCAAGCTTGAACCCGTTATTTCTTGTTCTACCCTGGTTGCTACATGACAAGACAGAAAGGGAAGAGGGAAGATAAAGAGAAGGGAAAAACGGATGAATAAATAAAAGATGAAAAAGGTAGATGGGATGAATAAAATTTACATGACAGGGCAAAGAGAAAGGAGAAAAATGATAAATGAAGAGATGGAGAAGAAATGTTGATGGGTCGACAAGGCAGGGAGGGATGGAAGGAAGAGAAAAATTAACGGAGAAGAAAAAGCAGAGAAGTAGATGAAGAAGACAAAAAAAAAAAAAGTAGGTAGATAGGCTGAATAAAAGCTACATGACAAGACACGCTGAGAAGAAGGGAGACAAAAACAAATGACAGATAGAGAAATGAATCAAAAAGGTAAATGGAGAAGAATGGAGGAAGAAAAAAGAAGAAATGAATAAGCAGCAGAGAACAAAACAGAATCTCAACCACTGTTACACCACAAGAGAGAGAGAGAGAGAGAGAGAGAGAGAGAGAGAGAGAGAGAGAGAGAGAGAGAGAGAGAGAGAGAAGAGAAGAATAGAGAGATCCACAGGTTTTTCCCAACACTGACTTCTGGGAAAGGATGTTTTGATGATGAAGGGACGTCCCAAGCGACTCAGGTGTAACGATAATGAAGAGGGCAGCTTACCTTTATGTATGCTCAAGTGTTATGTAGATGTATGATGTGTGTGGTGGGTGTATAGATGTGTAATTCTTAGTGTACCGGCGTATGATGTATACAGAAGGTAGTTTTAGTGGTGTTAATGAGTGTAGTTGCTAATTAGTGTGTAGTTATCAGGTGTAGCTTTGGGTGTAGAGGCTGTGTATTGTTTAGGTCATGGGTGTGAATGTGGCAACTAAGTGTACTCGTGGAAGTGTACCAGTGTAGTTATCAAGATACAGGTGTAATGTCGATAAGGGTGTAAGAAATGACTTAATAAAATAATCAGTAAGTATAGTTAACATATCTAATATGAAACGCAGGTAATGGTGTATCAAAGGTGTACAAAAAGATAATTAAAGTAGATTTGAAGATAGATATGAAATAGATATGAAGGTTTTAAAGGGTGTAGACCATCACACACACACACACACACACACACACACACACACACACACACACGGAAATGAGAAAGAACAAGAAAGAAGTGGCGGACGTGACAGAGACGCAACGCTAGAGAAATAATGGCGTGTATTACAAGATAGCGTGCGGGACAAGCGTAACTGGCGAATTGCACCAGGTAACTAGTAACTGCTCCCCGTCCGCGGGTTTTCCCACTCACGTTGTCTAAGTGACCGATGCGCTGCTTCCACCCTGCCTCCGCCTCCACCCAGCACCACCACCGCCACCACCACCACCGCCACCGCACTCAATCGCTGCATTCTCCTGTGGCAAGGGGAAGAAAAGGTTAATTAATGTTGGAACTGAGATACCCAGAGAGAGAGAGAGAGAGAAAGAGAGAGAGAGATGATAATAACCAAAAATTAGAACATAAAATAAGTAAATAAATGCATAGAATGGATGACGATATAAAAATACGGACACGAAAATAATAATAACAAACATAGACTGTGATGAGGAAGACGAATCAAAGCAATTTAGTACAGGTGAGAAGAGCGCAATTGGACATGTGAAAGTGAATGACCTTAACATTAATTAGATTACCTGGAAACTAGACCAAAGGGAAACCAAAAACAAAAATAAGTAAATAAACAAATAAAACGACATACTATTTAATCCAGATGACCGAAGACAGAACTATATGACTGATTAACAAGAGAGATTTTAGGCAACTTTCTAATGGCCTTCAGTTCATGTATTCTGTAATGCCTCGTAAGGAACCTTCATGAACTTGTATTGCGAACCTAGGGATGGAACACTGGGCGGCGAGAGAAACTGTTTCCTGTTTCCTTCCTTCTGCCACTTCCTGGTGTGTTTGTGTGTGTGTGTATGTGTGGTAAACTCGTGTACAAAACAACACCTGTACCGCATTCTCGTGGGAAGTACGCGCAAAAATTCCTATATAAAAAAAAAAAAAAATGTCAAACGAGAAAGCGTTGTGAGGGAAAAACCTGTTTCCTTAATTTCTCGCTTATTTCCTAGCTTACTTTTATATCATAGTAATTTCAAGACAATCATGAACCAAAACAAGAACCACAAAAACCACAGAACCACGAACACGACATGAACCAAAACAAAACAATGAACCACATGCATCTGAACCCCTGAACTCTGACAGTCCCCCAGAGAACCGGAATCGAACCCAAAAAACGGACCCGGACTAAGGTAATTGCCCCGTGCAGAGCTACACACCTGCGACACACACCTGACACTGGCCCCATCCTTTCTCTCTCTCTCTGGGCCAGGTGAGGATGCTACTGTTTCATTTATAATCGTACGTTTTCTTTTTGTTTCGTTTGCTTTTATCGTGTGATGCTATGTTGGGTTCGTAAATGGTTTGTTTATTTATGTATTTGATAATTACTTTACTGTGGTTTTCGTGACTTTTCGTGGTTATTTCATCAAACATGTGATTATTAATAGTTTTACTGATGTTAGTTGTGTTTTCATTGGTCACGCAGGCAGCAGGTAACTTCCTTAGGCCTGACCACTCAACACACGAACACACACACACACCTCACCTCACCTCACCCTCTTACCTCAGCAGTTCGAACTCACCACTCCACCCAACACCCACAAGAAACACACAATAAACAGTCAACACACACCTGGTCCACTGATCCACCAGGTAACACGGGCCTGACGCACACTACCTGTCACACCTGGGGATGGAAATGACTACCACGCTACTTTCTCGCTCTATATGTGCGCGGCGCGGAAGAAAACGTGGGGTTATCACACACCTCAAGACTCGGTAACGCGGAGCTGGATACAAATATGGGCCTTGTATAGAAACGCTTTGCTCTCACACCACGACTATTTTCAAAGGCCACAGAGATGATTAGCCGGGTTTTTAAAAGTGTTTATCTCGTTGTTCATGTAGCAATCTTGTTAAACTGTCACGATAACCTTATAAACATTCTGAAAAAAAAACTAACTTCAACTAAAACCTTTGGAAAGTAGTGAAGGTGTGCGGCGGAGAAATGCTTCAGAATATGGTTCTATATTTGGTCGCTTGCCTTTCTTCCTGCCTGCTTTCTGAAATCCCGAATGGGGGTGTACCGTGTCCCAAACTGATACCTGAGTGTAGCGTTGGGGTGTACCGGCTGTGTTTTCCCCACGCATCTCCTTCGTGGTGTTTTTGCCTCCTGGGTGAAGTTGAAGTCAATTGTTTTTGTCACTCGCCTCGCCTCGCTTCGCCTTGATGCTGCGTGATTACCTGGACAATTACCGGAAGTTCCCAGGTGCGAATTGAAACTCAGGTGCATCATCGAGACTTCGAACTTCGTGAATCTTTAGGTGTTAATTGTCTTTTCTTGAGGTTTCTTTGGGTTTTCTTCCCCCTTACGATCCCCAGTCAGTACACCACGGCCCCCACGCCCTCCCCACCACCCCCCCACACTTCCTTCACCTTCTGCAATCCTTGGTGCCCTCAAGTTCACCAGCCCCGGCCACTTCCTCAGGGAGAGGCGCTTCTCCAAGGCCAGGCCGACGCGCTTATTCATTGAGGGCACTTGTCTGTGAGGAAGAAAGGAAGGAAGGAAGGTGTAATGCCATGTTAAGCAATAATTGGGTAGTAGAAGTAGTAGTAGTAGTAGTAGTAGTAGTAGTAGTAGTAGTAGTAGTAGTAGTAGTAGTAGTAGCAGTAGTAATTCTTGTTGTTGTTCTTTTCCTTCTTCTTGTTCTCGTTTTTGTTTTTGTCCTTTTTTTTCTGGTTTCGTCTTCTTTCGGTCATTGTTGCTCTCGTTGTTGTTGTTGTTGTTGTTGTTGCTGTTGTTGTTCTTGTAGTCATTGTTGTTGTTGGTGGTGGTGGTGGTGAGTTGTTGTTGTTGTTGTAAGTAGACACATACATACATACATACAGGCACGTTTCTAGTTTATTAATATTTTGCGTCTAAAAAAAAAGAAAAAAAGTCACTAATATTTAAGGACTTGTGGTCTCGTATGATCTCCGTCACATGATGCTCGACTTTCACAATAATTTCCCACTTACTTCTAGCTATTAAAAAAAAAAAGGAAAAAAATCAAGGAATGAGACAAGCTTTCTTAGAGTACTTTCATTCAGTCTCATTCTTTTACGCATATTGCCTCGCGTTTTATTATAATTATCTTGTCAGATGAAAATAAAAGAAAACAAGTATAAATGAAATAAAAAACTAATAAACGACATAATACTTCCTTTTACAGATTAATAAAAGAAAGAAAAAGAGATTACGATCAAAGAAAACGGATATAGTAAAAATCTCTCTCTCTCTCTCTCTCTCTCTCTCTCTCTCTCTCTCTCTCTCTCTCTCTCTCTCTCTCTCTCTCTCTCTCTCTGTTGCGTTTTGGCACTAATGGCAGTTTCTCGGAAGGGAGAGGCGTTAAAGAGGAAGGGAGAGCACGGGCCTTCCCAGCTCTCCCTTGCTTTCCTTATTGTTATTCATCTGATGCAACTCTCCCTAAGATTCCCCACCCCGGAGGCTCTCTCTCTCTCTCTCTCTCTCTCTCTCTCTCTCTCTCTCTCTCTCTCTCTCTCTCTCTCTCTCTCACCAACAACCTTGGACATTTTCTTACACGTTTCTCTCTGTGTCCCTTAACTGTGTTGCAATGTATCAGTGGGCTAAGGAGATTCTGTAAATTCCCTGAACCGAAAGGAAAAAGAAAAAGGTGTCTTTTTTTATGGAGTTTGGGAATGCTATTGTTTATTGATGTATTTACCTTTTCTTTTGTTTATTTTCTTGTTTTATTTATCTATCTTGTGTGTTGATGTGTTTATTCGTTTCTCTTATTTTTATTTTTTGTTTTCGTTCGTTCGTTTGTTTGTTTGTTGTTGTTGTTGTTGTTGTTGTTGTTGTTTTTACTTTGTATTTCGTTATTTCTGTATTCATTAGCTTGTGTATTTAATTTCCTGTTTTTTTTTATTAGTTAATTTTTGCCATTTTCAAAACTGTTTGTATGCTAAGCTTCGTTTTATTCTTTTCTTCATCATTTTCCTTCTTATCTCTCCTTTTTTTTTTATCTCCCTTTTACCTCTCCCCTACCCTGCCTATTCCTCCCTCATAATTCTCTCCATCCCTTCTCTTCTTCACCTCTCCTCCATATCTCCTCCTCCATCTCTCCCTCCAATCATTTACTCCTTCATCTTCCTGCTCTCTTCCAAAGACAAAAAATCCATTCTCTTTCTCTCCATCCTCCATCCCTCTCCTCCACACCTCCCCCTCCCGTATCTACACTCCTTCTCTCCCTTCTATCATCTACTGCCTCCCTCCCTCCCTTATCTCCTCCGAAGCACGAGAAAAATACACGAAGTCCCGCCGGAAGTGACGTCAAGGATCTCCAGGGATTCAATCTGTTTACTTGACACATGCAACTATAACACCATTTTCTTTATTCTTGAAATGTTAAGGAGGGACTATTGTAAAGTTTACTGTTTTACCTTCTGTTATGGGTTAAAAAGTGTTTATTAAGTCGTATGATGTTTGAAAATACAAGGTTCTTACTACATTTTCTTTATTCTTTGTTTGCTTGTGGGGATAAGTGCTTTTAACGCTCATTAATGTTACTCAAGAAAATTAAATAAAGCAAGAAGTGTCATATTTTCATTAGTAATCAGAGTTACGGGAGTTGTCCTTAGTGTTACTCGTGTCACATTCTCTTTCGTACGTAGTTAGAAAGTTGTGGTGATTTTTTGTTTAGTGTCATTCAAGTTACTTAGAGAAAACAAATGTCACTCTCTTTATCAGTCAGAGTTGAGGGAATTGTAACTGAGGGTTCTCTAAAATAAAGAAACAAGTGTCATATTCTCGCCAGTAGTCAGAAAATTAAGGGATTTTGCTTTAGAATTACTGAAGCTAATCAAACAAAGCAACAAGTCATATTCTCACAAGCAGCCTAGAGTTAAAGGATGTTATGACTAAGTTTCCCTCAAATTAAGTAACAAAGGTCATTATTATTCTTTTTAGTAGTCAGAAAGTTAGGGAATTTTGCTTTAAGATTACTCAAGGCAATTCAACAAAGCCTCGTTCTCACTATCAGTCAAGAGTTGAGGGAAGCATGACAAAGGCTCCCTCAAATAAAGTAACCAATGTCATGCTGGCGAAGGTTTTAACGAGATTGTGTCACGGTACTGTCACGGAGGAAGGATGGGAAGTGTAACAGGTGGGCGTTACTACCAGGCGTTCTCCACGGCGCTCCGGAAGTCTCTATGTTGGGCAAGTGATGGAGACTGGCGGATGTGATGACAATACAAAAATCTGAAGTTTTAAATGACCGCCAGGTTAAAGACAAAGGTGTTTTCGATAATTGTTTGCATATATGTTAACACTTTGTCCCCAGTGAAGGTCAAAGGTAGAGGTCAAAATGCTCTTGGTACTGTAAATATTTTCTTTCTTTTCTATTTTTTTTTCTTTTTTCTATTTTTTTCTTGTTATATTTTTTCATGTTCTATTTTTTTTTTACTTTTTTTTTTTGATAAAAGGAACAGACGTCAAAATGCTCTTGGTACTGTAAATATTTTCTTTCTTTTTTATTTATTTTTTTTTCTATTTTTTCTTGTTATATTTTTCTTGTTCTATTTTTATTTTTACTTTTTTTTTTTGACAAAAGGAACAGAGGTCAAAATGCTCTTGGTACTGTAAATATTTTTCTATCTTTCTTTCTCTTTAGCTACCTTTCTTTCTATCTATCTTTCCATCTTTCTTTTCTTTCTTCCTGTTCTTTTTTCCTTTCTTTCTTCTTTTTTTTCTTTTAACAGGCTGTTTTCGGTACTATAAGTGTTTGTCCATACGTTACAACCCCCTCTTTCGTAAAGGTCAGAGGTACAAAGGTCAAAATTCTCTTGATACTGTAATTACCCTTATTTTTCTTTTATCTTAACGAATCTGTCTTCTTGCAGCGTCATCGTAGTCATTTCGCCACCGACAAATAAGGAAACATTTTATCTTATGCTGGAGCGACAGAAAAATAGAAAAAAAAAAAATAATACGGTTGAAAAATAACAATAGTAATGGCAGGGCGGTAAACAGGATGTGTCTTAATAAGGGAGAATGAGGGAAAAAGAAAGGGGAAATAAAAGTCTGCATTTCTAGGAGGCTTATCAGGCGTGAAGTCTCCATTGAGTTACGACAAGATGGGTGATGCACACGTGTTTCCTTCCGCCCTTTGTCTCCACCAGCCATGAATATTTTTGTTGGACTTTTCACAGTTTTTCTTTCCATGTGATGAAAATTTGAACTGCAACACGATGACACGCACTACAAGACCTCCTCCTTCTCCTCCTCCTCTTCTTCCTCCTCTTCCCCTTCCTTCTTTTGTTGTTTTCCTTGTTTTGTTACCGTTGTTGTTGTTCTCCTTCTCTTCTTGTTCTCCTTTCTTTCTCTTCTTCTTGTTCTTCTTCCTCCTCCTCCTCCTCCTTCGTTTTTCTTGTTCTTGTTTTCTTGTTATTGTTCTTCTTTTCTTCTTGTTTCTCCTTTCCCTTCTCCTCTTCCTACTCCTCCTTCTTATCTTTCGTCTCTTTCTCCTTCTTTGTTTCGCCAATCCCCAATTTGTCCTTTTTTCATATATTTAATACAAAATCATACATAACTATATGAATGAATGAATACATGTACATTAATTTACCTATGTATTCATTTTAACTATCTACCTACTTACTTATTCATTCGTTTATTCATTCACTCACTTATTCATCTGCCAATGTATCCTTTTTGTTTATTTATATTATAATTATTTTTTCTCTTCAGCATCCTACTTCCTGGAACTAATGCCTTCTGGAAATTCTGGTGTTCTTTTTATTTATACACAAACTTGTTCTCAATGTAATGTACACCCAATATCTTAATTTCTTGATTGCATTATTTTTTGTTTCCTTTATGCCTGTCTTTAATATCAAACTAATAGTATTTCTTTGCTGCGAGCACCTAATGTGTGAGCTGTATCATCATTGTGATAAGGATAATATTTGATAACGTTATGTCCTTGATGTTCTAATGATTATCTCTTACCTTTTATATACGAGTGATTTTTTTTTTTTTTCCAAAGTAACAAGTAGATGAATGAATGTGGTTTAAATTCCCAAGGAGATGAATAGATGTTTAAATTTACAAGTAGGTAAATAAATGTTTTCTACAGTAGATGAATAGATGTTTAAATTCACAAGTAGATTAATTGATGTTCAAATTTACGAGTAAATGAATGAAAGTCGCTAAATCTACATTCATAAAACTAACATGATTTTCTTTAGTAGCAGACTGATAACCTGCAAAAACTGATACATTAACCAGAACGAAGACTTTGTAGTTTTCCTTAAATTAGGTGAAGAATATGAAGATTAGATAAAGAAGAAGAAGAAGAAGAAGAAGAAGAAGAAGAAGAAAAGAAGAAGAAGAAGAAGAAGAAGAAGAAGAAGAAGAAGAAGAAGAAGAAGAATGTTATACCGTGTTGAGATGGTACTGAGAATTTTTTTTCTCTTCTTCGTTCTTCTTATTTTTTTTTTCCTTTTCTCTCATTCATTCGTCTCTTGTTCTTGTTTCGTTTGTGTGCTTTAGTTTCGTAAGGTCACCACATATATAACGTTGAATGACGATGTGAAAGATGCTCAGGAGTGACGTACACACACACACACACACACACACACGGACACATACGAGTACACACACACACACCGCGTAGTGTAGTGGTTAGCACGCTCGGCTCACAATCAAGAAGGCCTGGGTTCGAATCCCGGGCGCGGCGAGGCAAATGGGCGAGCCTCTTAATGTGTAGCCCCTGTTCACCGAGTATCAAGTAGGTACGAGATGTAACCAGAGGGGTTGTGACCTCGCTGTCCCGGTGTGTGGTGTGTTAGTGGTCTCAGTCCTGCCCGAAGATCGGTCACTATAAAGGGAACAGTTGGTTGGGTGACCAGCAGACGACCGTAGGTGAAACATACACACACACACACACACACACAGCACCTGACTGTTGCATGAAGGACTGAACATTCTAGTTTTTTTTTTTTTTCTAAATATCTTTTTTTTTTTTTTTTTTTTTGCATCCCATTTTCTCCTTTATTATTGCAAGCGGCTGCGTTCCACCTCACCTGCTCACCTTGGGCCCACCTGGTGACCGACTGGCTTCTGCTTGTCGCCACCGCCTCTCCCTTACACGTGCAAACAAGTCTTATGTATCGTAAATATGTTATGGTTTGCTACTTTTATCTATCTCTCTATTTATTTATTTATTTATTTTTTTTTTTTTATGTAGGAGGGGCATCGGCCAAGAGCAACAAAATTATAAAAAAAAAAAAGTCTCATTGAGGTACTGATTCCCGAACAGAGTCAAAAGTGGTCGCCAAAAATTAAACGGTGTCTTGAAAATTCATTATAGTGATTCTATCTAAAATTCATGTTTGCGGAGTCTTAAATTGGTTAGTTAGTCAATTAAACAGTCAATCAGTCAATCAGTCAATCAGTTAACCAATAAATGAATTAATCAATCATGGTATTCTTTTCCTGCCAACCTTAGCTAGTGGGAGCTGTCCTTTCTCTGCTACTGTAAGCCACATAACGACATACAAGTTTGTTACTGCGTGCTCATCCTTTGTGTTCGTTTGTCTTCCTCCTCCTCCTCTTCCCTTCAGGCATCTAAACTAATAATAAGATCTAAACTTCACCCCACTCCCCCCCCGCGTCATCTCCAGCCCCTCCAAGACAATCTCCGATCCCTCCCACGCCCCCACTCGCCCTCAGTAAGCATCACCTGCTTAACGAGTTTTTGTCAAGGTGTGGTGTTACCGGGAATTGATCAACGTGAATGCTTGCATGTTATATTTGCTTAACTGTTGTCAGGAAGAGAGTCCTTCTAATTTTTGAGTTTATGTGAGGAAATGTTATTATTTTTGTTCTTGTGTTTTCTTTGTTTTAGTTTGTTTGTTTGTTTTTTTTCTCGTGTGTGTGTACACGTGTGTGTGTGTGTGTGTGTGCGCGCGTGTGGTCTGGTTTCTTTTGACTATTGTTATTCTTCTCATCAATTATTGTCTTCGTTATCATCTGTGTGGTTTAATGTCGGCATTTTTTTCCCCCTTTTGCAAGCTAAATACCTGGAATTAACCTTTATTTTATCCTGTCTTGCACAAATGCATGCCAATCACGTGCTCTTATTTAACTAAGGACACACGCACACACACACACATACACACACACGCGGTATATAAAGTTTGGGTAGGTGTCTAATCTTCAGTCAAGTTATATAGCCAGGTGAAAGAAGCAGGTGTGCGTCTCCTCCAGGTGTACTTCTGAAAGTCTTCCTAGCCCCTAACCACCACGACCACCACCACCACTGCTACTATCGGTGCCATCATAAGACTCCTGCTCAAGATGAGGTTCTTAACATCATCTTTCTACCTGCTGGCGATCCAATTAGTCCTTCTGCAAGTGGCGGAGGCGCAGGTAAAGTGGTGGTGTTTCTATCTTCCCCTGTGTATTGTATTTAAAGTCTGCATCATCGTTTGCGTTTCAGATAATTTTCCTACTGCGTTCTGAGTCTTGGTTTATTTCTCTGTTTAAAATTTTGGAATTTTTTAAGTTCATTTTTTCTTCCAGGTTCAATATTTCCTTTTACTTTAACGTTTCTGGTACACTCAATATTCCTTTCATGTTTAATGTTGCTTCCAAGCTCAGCGTTTCTTCCTCTTCTTGTACCGAAAATTCCTTTTCGTCTTACATTATTGTTATTTATCGTTTACCATGTGGTTTGAGTCCTGTCTAAATCTCACTCGTGCGTTCTGATTCCTGTCTGATCCTTATTGTTCCTCTTCCTTCAGATTAGGGAAGATGTGAGCGAGATAGCGCCCTACACTGTCGTCAGGGAGGCTCAGGTAAGGCACTAACCTGGTATTCTATAGTTAGCGTAATAACTTAATTTTTCTTTATGATACAGTGAAGTCAGTTAAGTTGTACGAGTTTTAACCACAAAGACAGCAACACACTGTGATTGAACGCTTTGTGCTTTCATAAGAACTGTTTTTAGAGGCTACAGAGATGATTACTCAGGTTTCCATGGGCGTTTTGCTTAATGATAGTGCAGAAACCTTGTTAAAATATCAATAAAATCATGAAATCCTTGAAAAAAACATAACTTCAGTAATAACTTCTACTATTAATTCTACTAGTAATTCTACTAGCGTCTGTTCAGTGTTGCCAAGATCAGAGACTGAAACGTTTGGGAATACAAACATGAAAGTTTTTTATATTCATACGGCACGTTCCCCGTTTTCTTATACTATACCAAAACTTGCCTTCTCTTCCTCTTCTTCCTTCTCCTCCTCCTCCTCCTCTTCCTACTTCTTCGCTCTTATGTTGCCGCCAATAACTCCCTCCTCTCCTCCGTTACCTCCCCCAGGGTTACGAGGAGCGCGCCTACCCCTCCGCACACTGGGTCTGTCACAACACCTCCCTTCAGGACCCCGGTCTGACCGCTGACTCCTTCTGGCCTCTCTTCGGCTACATCTCAGGAGCAAACCTCAATGGTAAGAGTTAAGACTACTCGTATTCTTAAGCACTTTATTTTATCAGGACAGTGTTTTCAAAGGCCACAGAAATGAATGGTGGGTTCTCATGGGCGTTATTTTCTTGTGATAATGTAGAATCTCTATTAAACTACTCTTAAAACTCCAGTCACTACTTCTTGAATACTTTATTCTCCCCTGAAGACTGCTTTCAAAGGCCACAGGGGTGATTAATTGTGTTCTCAAGGATGTTATTTCTTTTGATGATGCAGAATATATACTAAACTATCACTTGTATCATGGAAATATTCTTAAAATCCCAAAATATTTCTTAATACTAAAAATAACAGGTAACTTTTCCATACCTCAGCTGTATCCATCCCCATGACCGCGCCAGTCACAGTGAGGGTGCAGAAGGATAACCAGACAGGGAACTGGAATACCATGATGTGCTTCTACATACCGGAGGCCCACCAGGAGAGCCCGCCCGCCCCCTACAGCGAGGATGTGGACGTGGTGATGAGGCCCGCCATGAATGTTTTCGCCAAGTAAGGGTGAACGAGGGGATAGTCTGTTTGTACATGTCTGTATGTCTGTTTGTTTGTGTGTTTTTTTTTTTTTTTTTGTTTGTGTGTTTGTCCGTCCTCTTTTATTTTGGTGACTTAGTGATGTTACGATAGATTAATTAGTTGATGAATGATTGACGTCTTTCCTAATACACACCACTACACCTCCCTCACCACACACCAGGACTTCTACACTCCCTTCCTACGCATCACCACCTTCACACCTTCCCTGCCACACACCACCACACCCTTACAACTTTCCTAACACATACCACCACGCAACCTCACCTCTCCCACATCCTTATCCTAACAATTCATCTCCTCAAACAGCCGCAAAGGAGGGAACCTGACGACTGAGGAGTGGGCAACCTTCGCAGAAGAGTTCAAGGCCACTCTAACTACTGAGGAGCCAACAGCTGACCTCTCCACCTACTATATGTGAGTGGTTTACAAGTTGTCTGCACTTCCGTTTTCTTTGTATTGTTGTTTGGGGATCAGCACCTCAGCGGGGTTGTTTCTCTCTCTCTCTCTCTCTCTCTCTCTCTCTCTCTCTCTCTCTCTCTCTCTCTCTCTCTCTCTCTCTCATGATTTTGTTGCCTTTGGCCGGTCCCCTTCTACATAGGAGAGAGAGAGAGAGAGAGAGAGAGAGAGAGAGAGAGAGAGAGAGAGAGAGAGAGAGAGAGAGAAAGCAGCGCGCGGTCCGTTCTAAGTGGGTTGCGTCTTACATTTTCTTTTTGTTGGTAGGGGTGTCTTATCCATTGGTGCCTTATTTTTTTTTTATTAGTAATTATATTAAAGGGTATGCTTTATGAGTAAATTAGTGAATGAAATGATGATTTAAAGAATATAGTATTATATAAAAGTTGATTTATTTTATCTATCTTCCTTTCTATCTAATTTCTAGTCATTTTTTCCCTACCATATATCCATTGTTCCATTATCTTGACCAAGCATTCATTGATCCATCTCTCCATCCTTATATCAGATGTCCTTGTATCCTTCCATGTATCCATCTTTCTGTCGCTGCACTGAACCTACCTGTTATCCATCCATCTTTCTATCCATGCTTGTATCCAACTTCTTATCCCAACACTGCATCTACCAACTATCTATCAACCCATCCTTGCATCTACCTGCCCGTCGCTATACACCTGTCGCCAGCTGAACCCTAATTACCCATGTCTCCCTGCAGCGTTGGCTACGACTCCCCAAGCAAGGCCACCAACCGCAGGAACGAGGTGTGGTTCCAGAGGACGTAAAACAAGTCCTGACCTAAATTAACATACTCTCTACAGGCAGTACAAGGAATCAATATATATATATATATATATATATATATATATATATATATATATATATATATATATATATATATATATATATATATATATATATATATATATATATATATATATATATAATTTCCCTGGTTATCCTTCCTCTAATTTGTTATTTACTATTATGTAAACTGATATCTCCTGTTCTTTTTATTTCTGCCTGTTTGGCTCTATTCCACCTTTGAATTTAAAAAAAATGGTGGTCACAAGGCACCTGCTCACCCTGTTTCGTCACCTGCAAACTTTTCCCATCAGGTGAACGAATCGTCAGACTCTCTGCCATGCTTTTTTTTTATGAATAAAAGGTTTAAAGCAGTTTTGCTTATTAATGCAATGTATTGATTTATTTACTGTCCCACACACCCCCACATTTACTTATTATTGTTTTGTGTGTGCAAATGAGGCTGGCTAAAAAAAAAAAAAAAAGGTTAAAAGAACGAAAGAAAAACCAGCTCCTTCAATTGCCGGTCCTGGAAAAATTAATCATACGTTTATGAATGAGGGGGTGAAAAAATATACTAGACACTGAAGACTCCAAAAAATAACATGAGCAAACCTAGACGTTCACTGGTAAGGAGTGTCACTGTCAATCATTCCTCCTTCACAACCGCATCTTTTAACTCATTATTAGGAGACTTCAACCCTTTCACTGCGCTATACAAGAATTCGCTGAACTAAAAGCAATGTATGAATTCTTTATAAATACCCAGAAGAAAGAGAATAAAAAAAAAATACGTTTTGCAATTTCTAGCCAGTTTAATGCTTGGGGATGGCTGGAGGACGAGAAGAACAGAGTGGTTAGTGAGAGGTAACTAGTAAAATGGGTCAGCTCATTGAGGGCACGGCCGAGGATTCCGCTTAACATAACATAAAGCTATAAACGTGATGGAAAAGAGGTATTATTTTACAAGAGGAAGGATACGGTGAAACAAAACTACTACAGCATACGCAGAGGGAAGATGAGACAGCAGACAGACAGGAGGTGGAGGAAAAGAAAAGAAAAGGAAAATGCTTGCGGAGAGAAAAAAAAAAAAAGGCAAGAGCATAAACTGTTTCCTCCTCCTTCTCCTCCTCCTCCAGAATCCTAAAGACAATGACACAAGACCCAGATAAAGGAGGAGGGTAAAGGAGGGTAGTGGAAGTTGAAGGGTGAGTATTATGGTAAGATGGCTATAGGTGGAAGACTGATTTGTTGGCAGCGTCCCCTTGTCCTGTGACTCACTCTTGCTAAGGTCTCGCGTGAAGCCAGTTTCTTGCTTGTGGGACGAGTTCTTACTGAAGCCGCACCGGCAGGTCTCCATTAGCTCTCAGGTGATCTGTTTTACTGATCACATCCATCATCATAGAGTCGAGGAAAGGCAGTTCTCTCTCTCTCTCTCTCTCTCTCTGACATTTACTGATGAGGAAGGCATGACCGTAAGAACTGAGAACATTTCAAAGGGTGGGTGGTGCTCTTCATCACTACTAGGAGTGCTGCTATTACTGTTAGTGTCAAGATATATCACTACTTGCTTTCTCCAGTCATGAACAATATGATCAAGGAGTTTTGTTAGCACCTTTCTCTGCTCCCTAGGGTCATTCTGAAATGACAAATGAGAAGTGTGTTTCATTGCAGCTAGACAGCACTTCAGAAAATCTGAGAATACTGTTAAGGCTGAACTATTATGCTGACAGATTGATGGCCAATTCATAAACTTTCTTGTGTAAGCATCAGCTATGATACTTTTGTTTCCAAATC
>NC_087183.1:15134867-15142367 GCF_035594125.1 Scylla paramamosain
ACAATTAATATGTATAAAAAACTGCCATAAAATTTACACTGAATATATTGAGGTATCGATTAGACGCAAGAAAATTAGACATCCAGTAGTTATAGAGGGAAAAAACACCAAATTATCGATACACAATTTCGGAATCAAGAAAACAAAACACGACTAGAATCCTTTATAGAGACACATCCAACACCCTTATATATCAAATCCAATCCTATTTTTTCTCGTCTGGACCCTAAGGGCGGCTAAATCCAAGACCTTATACCAGCACCCAAACATCTTGCCATGGATTAGGGAGTGTGTTGTTATTTGAGACCTTTTTCGGGAATGTTGTAGCCATGTCGAGTTTGAAGTTAGGTAAGTGAAGGGGAACGTCAAATGAAGGTATGGGCGTGAGATTTAAGGCGTGGGCGACGTGGTTATTAGAAATAAGGGCGTGAATGGGCGTATGCGTGTGTGTTTGTGTGTTTTTTGTGTGTGTGGTGATTCATTGCGGCTTGTGTTTGTCCTGTTTGTCTTGTGGTTATTGCCTTTTATGTGGCTTGTGACCTCTCTCTCTCTCTCTCTCTCTCTCTCTCTCTCTCTCTCTCTCTCTCTCTCTCTCTCTCTCTCTCTCTCTCTCTCTCTCTCTCTCTCTCTCTCTCTCTCTCTCTCTCTCTCTCTCATAGTTCGTGTGTGTGTGTGTGCGTGTGTGTGTATAGTTATGAAAATCTGAAGAAAATTGTATGTTTTTTCTTGTTTGTGATTTGTAATTCTCTCTCTCTCTCTCTCTCTCTCTCTCTCTCTCTCTCTCTCTCTCTCTCTCTCTCTCTCTCTCTCTCTCTGGTTTTGAAAGTCCTAACAAAATTGTATGTGTTTTTTTTATTTTTGTGTATGTGGTCAAAATTTATTAAAGATAAACTTTTTCTTAGTCTCCCTCTAACTTTTTTTTTTATTCTCTAACACAATTAAGCAAAGAAGAAATCATTTTAAAACATTTCTTCTTGTCCAGGTCTCTCAGTTTCATTATTTTTGTTTCTTTTCCTTCTTACTTTCATTCCTTTCTATTGTTGTAAGGAAGAAATGATGATAATGAATAATAGAGTTATTCAAATTGTTTCACACAGTGTATACAGTAATGCTGATGTTGAATAAGAAGGCCACTTGTCAAGTTAGGTTTTGCAGGAGTACTTGTCTTTGTCTGTACCTTTGCTCATAGGTAGGAAAGCAGCAGCAGTAGTGGTAGCAACAGCAGTAGTAGTAGCAGCAGCAGCAGTAGTAGTAGTAGTAGTAGTAGTAGTAGTAATAGTAGTACATCGTATGAAAGAACAAAGCCAGCAGCAACAAGAGCATTGGTATAAATAGTCGTAGCAGCAACAGTAATAGCTGTAGTGGCTGTATTTAATATATCTTTCCAAACACATGCCGAGTCACACAAGGGCTGGACAACCTGCTGTGTGTGGCGACAAACAGGCGCTGTGATTCCTTTCAGTAACCAAGGGCTGCTCCCTTCTGCTTATTCCCATCAACCCCCCCTCCTCTCCTCTCCCCCACACTCCTTGTAAGATTTTCCTCCATAAAGAACCTTGTGGCTGGAATATAGACTTGTAAACCCCTTTTGTGTTAGAAGTGATTGAAAAGAATACTTCCTCTGCTGCTCCCTTCTGTCTTATCCCATCAACACCCCCCCCCCCACCCCTAATTCATTTACGAGAGAGAGAGAGAGAGAGAGAGAGAGAGAGAGAGAATGCATCAAGTAATTACATACGTTGACTCTTAAACATCAGTCATTTTTGTTTAATAAGTTTGATTCCTGCATAGGTTACCAAGGGATCATATTTAGGCTTGATTTAGTTAATGAGCAGCTGGACACAGGGAAAGTATTCAAACTTCTGATCCTTAGTAAAGTGGTGTAGATTTTCTTGCACCATCATTCTTTCCAGTCAGGTTTCAATTAATGGTGCAAAGTTTTTATTTATTTATTTATTTATTTTATTTTTTTACTGTTGTGGTTTATATGGAAGAAAACAAAAAAGTTGATCTTGATTTTTTTTTAGGGGGGGTGTTGTGTGGAAATTTTGTTCTCCTTCCTTCCTTCAATTGGAGAACATGTTAATTTGAAAAGTGCATTGTGTTAGGTCAAAGGTTAAAAATTTTCTTATGGGTTGTGAGGAAGAAAATGGTCTCTCTCCTTCCTCCTTCCCCCTTCCCAAACATGATGATAGAATTGTGGTTTTTCAGTGAAGTTGAGTGGTGTTCATTGTGAGATATTAAGTGGAGTCATATGAACGTTTTTGGCTGTTGTAGTGAGTTGTGTGGATGAAAATTTGAGTTTTCACCCCTTTCCAAATTTGATGTTGTGCTATTTGTAGTTTCCACTGAGGCATAAGTGAGCATTGATTGGATGCTGCTTAATTTTGGAAACTGTATTGGATTGTGTGAAAGAAAAGCAAACTAAATTATACTCTTCCCATTTCGCAGATTTGATGTCATAATTGGAGTTTCCAGTCTGCTATTAACTATTTCTTCATTTTGGAAACTATTGGGTTGTATACAAAAAAATCTGTATTCTTGCCCCTTCCCAAATTTGATGTTGTAATAATTGTAGTTTCCAAAAAATAGGTAGAGTGGGTATCTGAAGCTTGAGCTCTAAACTACTGGGCGGCAAGTAGCAAAAAGGCGAAGCCACGCGCAGAATGATCTATCTTTATTAGTGACAACCACAACCGCAACAACTGTGTGCCAACTTCGTCATGCATCAGCAAAACAATGTCCAAGGTAGTAGTATCGTGCGGCGGCTGACTGACTGGTCCGCTGCCCGTGTGTGCACCGCCTCACCACCACACTACCAGCATGAAGGTGTTACGCTTCTGTGTTGCAGAGACCTGGCGGGGCCGTGGCTCTATCTTGGCTTCATCAGACCTCAGTGTCCTTGAGGTCTCTGTCTAATGGGTCTAGCAGGTCACAGGTCACAAGGCCATGCAGGGTGCTATTCTGGTGCTTGTTTCTCTCATTTAGCACTAAGGTGGAGGCTTTCCTTGCCATTCACTTACAATATAAATGCACTTTTTTGACATGCATTGACTTATAGAGGTTTTGCTTCTCACTCTCACTCACACTGACTCCTGCCTTCCCTCACTGACCCAGGGTGTGTTTTTGTTCACTTCACTCATGTTTTGGGTGTATCTTGACTCACAACTCGCTCACCGCATACACCTCAAAGCAAAGGTGACTTGGGGTCTACCCACTGCAGTCAGCAAACAACACATCTCTCACAAACCGGTAACTTCAAACACCATCTAGGAGTGAGTAAACAAGCAAGAACCAAGATTGCGACCACTGACCCAACCTGACCTAACCTAACGTATTCCCCCACACACGAGGCAGTCAGTGGTTCGTGTGGTTCGTGTCGGCCCCTCGCAGTGCACAGGGTAACATGGTTCATGCTTGGGGTGGGCGGATGTGTAGTGTGTGTGTGTGTAGCACCTGTGAAAGCTACAGGATACGGACTCACCTCATAGTCACCTCACTGGACCCAACTCAGTCACCCCCCTGCTCTAGTTGTTGGCTAGAGTGATAGTGTTAGTGGCAGTGGTAGGTACGTAGGTAGGTAGATAAGTGTGTGTATGTGTGTGTGTGTGTGTGTGTGTGTGTGTGTGTGTGTGTGTGTGTGTGTGCTGTTGTCATTTAGGGTATGGTAGTGTTAGTGAGGTGGATAAGTGTGTGTGTGTGTGTGTGTGTGTGTGTGTGTGTTGTGTAATCCTTATTCATGAGTGTAATAGTGATAGATATAGCGTTAGAGGTGTGTGTGTTGGTATAACTTATAGTGGTGTACATACATACATACATACATACATACACACACACACACACACACACACACACACACATACACATTCAAACATTAATATCTTGCCTTGAACTTCAAAAAATTGGAGTTCAGCCTTGGAATGTGAAGAGAGTGTAGCTTTGGTGGCAAATAGGGTTGTTTCAGTATTGTTAGTGTGAATGGAGTGTGTGTTTGCTGAGTGAAGTGCAGTGGCTAGTGAAGTTAGTGAGTTAGTCAGTAGCATTAATATTTTCACTGCTGTGGTTATTGTTTCCTAAGATTCAAAGCATAGTAGAAAAAAAATTTGCTTGTGTAATGAAAAGAGAAAAAGAGAATAGGTTATTATTATTGTTATTAATTGTACTTCTTAACATTCAAAGCTTAGTTAAAAAAAAAAAAATTGCTAGTGCTCAGTGAGAAAGGAAAAAAAAGAGAATAGGTTATTAGTATTGTTATCATTATTTGTATTTATTGTTTGAGGGATTACCAAAATAGAATGTTGAAAATAAGTGTCTAAAACTTGTTAACAGTTATGGAAAGAATCATCTGGCAGTGAAAAGAGATAATGATTTCAACAGCTTAGTCAATATTTTAATTTGATACATGCAGAGAATTCAAGTGTGGTGATTCTGAGAAAAGTCTTGAGTCTTTATAAAGCAAAAAAAAAAAGAAAAAAACTCCATGGTTCCTCTCAATATCCTGTATATTTCAAGTAGACCAAAATTGTTAGTGCTGTGAATTGTCCCCTAGAAGAAGTACTTATTTGTGTGTGTGTGTAAATATTCGTGATGCAAAATTTTCTTCATTCCAATCTGGTTTCTTGATGTGTTTGGTGTGAGAGCAGGTGGTTCACACACACACACACACACACACACACACACACACACACACACATTTTTTTTATTTATTTATTTTTTCCTCTCAAAATGTAACATGATCCTTTTATCCTTGTCTCAGTGTCCTTTTAGGTCACGCAACACATCTTACACCTTAAAAATACAACACAACATCAGTCAACACCACAAACACATTTAAAACATCACACAACTCACAGAACACCCCAGAAAACAGTACAACACCACTTTCAACAACTTAAACGTCCAAAAATCATCACGCAACACACACACACCATCATATAAAACAAGACAACACCACTTATAACACCACAGAGGATGCAACACAACACCTGCAACACCTCAAGGAACATATATGTAAGACTTAACACTACAGGGAACATCACCTAACACCCGACAACACATACAGCATCACATCACTGGCAACACTGCAGATACTTGCTACTCAACACCATAACATCACATCACATGGAAAACAGTAACAGAGAACATCATAACAAGGACATCAACAGCACATAAGCAGCGGAACATATTTATCAGAACACCTCGGGTTTTCCTTCTCTCTCATTGGTCGAGTATTTTGACAGTTCCAATAATATTTCCCGGTGGCAGATTAATGGGATGGATTCTGAATGGTTTGTTTGTTTTTTGTTTGTTTTCATTTACGCTTGGTTTAATGATGCAATAATCTGTAACACTATCTCCAACTCTCTCTCTCTCTCTCTCTCTCTCTTTCTCTCTCTCTCTCTCTCTCTCTCTCTCTCTCTCTCTCTCTCTCTCTCTCTCTCTCTCTCTCTCTCTCTCTCTCTCTCTCTCTCTCTCTGTTTTTTTTTTTTTTTCCATTGTTATCTGTTGTGTTTGCTGTTTTCCTCTTATTCTTGTTCTTCATTCATTCATTCATTCTTGTTTTTCATCTTTCTTCTCTCTGGTGTCTTTCTTTTTCTCATTCTTGTTCTTCACCTTTTTCTTCTTTTTCTTTGTTCTTGTTCTTGTTCCTTATTTCCATTCTTCTTGCCATCTCTTTTCTGTTTGTTGTCATTTTCTTTTTCTCATCCTTGTTCTTCCTTTTCTTCTTTTTCCTTGTTCTTACTGTTCTTGTTTTTCTTTCTCTCTTCTTTACTTTAATTCACATCTTTATTCATTTTCATCTATTTCTTTCTTTTTTTTCACCATCATTCTTATTTACCCTTCATTTTCATATTCCGTTTTTCCCTTACTATATTTATTTATTCTTCATTTTTATCTGTTCCCTTCATTTTCATTTGCTCATCTCCTTTACAGTCACCCATCTCTTTATCTATCTACTTCTGTGCTTTCCTTTTTCATCTTTTTTTTTTCTTATTTACTATCATTCTTTCATTTTTATTTCCCTTTTTCTTAATTTTCCTTCTTCATTCACCTCTGCTGCATTTCTGCCCCTCCTCACTGTTTCTTCCTTCGATTTTGAAGATTTTGGCACATATTTTCAAAGCACATAACACTAACAAACTTTTATAATGAAGAATACTTATATTTATTCATTTAACCTTTATTTTATTTATTTATTTTATTTTTTCTTTGCTTTTCTTTTTTTCTTTTTGCTTTGCCTCCTAAAGTGTTATTATTATTAATGTTTATCGTATGCTTTTTTTTTTCTTTGCCCTTTTTTCTGCTCTTTTTCTTCCTTTATTTGTTATGTATTTATTTATTATCTTATGGGCTTTTAATAGTTTTCTTGTGGCTTTGTTTAAGGTCTTGTTTTTTTCTCTGGGTTTAATTGTTTATTGTATTTTATTTTTGGTCTGCTTTTTTTTCCCTTTATTTTCTTCCTTCTGTCTTTTTTTTTCTATTTGTTTATCTTTTCTTCCATCTTTCTTTTTTCTTTACTTATTTTTTTTTGTTTATTATTTTTGTCTGTCAATGCTTTTTTCCTTAATTCTCATTCTTCTGTATTTATTTATTTATATATTTATTTATTTATTTATTTATTTATTTATCTATCTATCTATTTATTTTGCTTGTTTACCTTCTTTTATTGGCCTCTTCTTCCTTCTTTATGTAATTTTTCTGTGTGTATATAACATGGTGTACTAAACTATTTATGAGGAATGGTGGGGCTGCTTCTTATCTTCTTATATAATTTGTGGCTCATTTTCCTGTTTTTTCTTTTTTTTTAATTTCTTTTCTTAATTTTATATCTATTTGAAGTACTAATGGTGTCTCATCCTTTGTTATTCTCTATTCAAATTGATCTAAAGAAAGTAATTTTTTGTATCTTAAACTTTTAAAATCAAACTACTTCAGTTAAAAAACACCTGAGAAGTTGATAATTTCCAAAAAAAAAAAAAATTATCTTTATTTATTTAAGGGTTTTTGTTATATTTTGATCTGTCAACAAATCAGTAATATGAAAAATAAGCAAGGTTCTTCCATGTAAGTGTCAAAAGTAACACAAACAATTAGAAAACGGTTACGATTTTTTATAATTGTGCGACACAGACTAATTTAGATATTCCCCTTCCTTCAAACTTCCCTATACCTGACCCTGCCCATCCCACCTTCCCTCTGTTCCCTTCCTTCCATTCCCCCACACCCTTCTTTACCCTCCATGGTCTTTGTTTCCCTTCTCTACCTCACCTATTTCTTTTTTCTTGTCTTTCTATGCATCCTGTTTTTCTCCATTTATTTCTTTTCCCTTATTTCTTTCTGTATGTCATGTTTCTCTTTCTATTTCCCACGTTCTGTTTCTCTTTCTATTTCCCTTTCTGTACTTCCTGTTTCCCTTGTATTTCCTTCCATGTCTCTTTTGTTTCCCTTTCTGTATTCCTTTTTGTATCAATTTTATTTTTGTATCTTTTTCCACGCCCC
>NC_087183.1:15154867-15159867 GCF_035594125.1 Scylla paramamosain
CTCTCTCTCTCTCTCTCTCTCTCTCTCTCTCTCTCTCTCTCTCTCTCTCTCTCTCTCTCTCTCTCTCTCTCTCTCTCTCTCTCTCTCTCTCTCTCTCACCTTTCCTCCCTTTTACCGTCCCTCCTCCTCCTCCTCCTCCTCCTCCTCCTCCCGGCGGACATGACCCTCGCCTGATCCATTTCTTAGTGGTTCATGGCACAGCTGGTGAACCCCGATGTGAAGCTTCAAGGGGTTCGAACCGAGGCTCGAACGCAACAGGTACCGAAACACTGGGAAAAGGAGGAGGAGGAGGAGGAGGAAAAGGAAGAGCAGGGTTGTGGTGATGTGTTAGAGAAACAGAAGAAGAGTTGGAGGAGGAGGAGGAGGAGGAGGAGGAGGTTGTGATGATGTTCTGTTGGAAGAGGAGGAGGAGTCAGTATTTTGTTTGTGAGGGAAGAAGAGGAGGAGGAGGAGGAGTTTGGGGTAGGTTGGGAAAGAGTTATTGTGGGAAGGAGGAGGAGGAGGAGGAGGAGGAGGAGGAGGAGGAGGGGACAACACAACAAAGTGCTTAATTGTGTAAACTGTGGAAGATAACATACACAGAATCTTCCTCCTCCTCCTCCTCCTCCTCCTCCTCCTCCTCCTCCTCCTCCTCCTCCTCCTCCTCCTCCTCCTCGTCTTCCTCTTTCTCTTGTCGATCTTTGTTTCCTTCTAATTTGTGAACTTCCTCTTTCCTCCTCTTCCGGAAAACACCCATGAGAGAGAGAGAGAGAGAGAGAGAGAGAGAGAGAGAGAGAGAGAGAGAGAGAGAGAGAGAGAGAACGAACAAACACATCTTACAGGACAATTCTCTCATTCATGATAACTGGTTTCAAAACAATCACACACACACACACACACACACACACACACACACACCGAAATTACATGCGTGAGGAAGGGCGTGCGGGCGTGCAACTACGGGCGGAGGCGAAGGTGGGCGGGTCTGGGAGGAGGAGGAGGAGGAAGAAGAGGGGATGGTGGAGGAGGAGGAGGAGGAGGAGGAGGAGGAGGAGGAGGTCGATCAATGTTGTGAGCCCAGTACCACCACCACCACCACCACCACCACTTCCCCCCCCGACACCACCACCACCATCACCACCGCCGCCCTCTCCTGCTGCTGCTGCTGCTGTTGCTGCTGCTGCTGCTGCTGCCTCTCCTCAGTCAGTGCTCAGCGTCCTCCCGCGCAGGGTGGTGGAAGTGCCTCTCAACACGCCCCTCGTTGCGTTAGTGCGTGCGGTAGTGCGTGAGGTCAGCTCGTGCGGCCGTGTGTGTGTGTGTGTGTGTGTGTGTGTGTGTGTGTGTGTGTGTGTGTCTGTGTCCGTGTGTCCGTGCCGGTGTGTGTGTGTGTGTGTGTGTGTGTGTGTGTGTGTGTGTGTGTGTGTGTGTGTGTGTGTGTGTGTGTGTGTGTGTGTGTGTGTGTGTGTGTGTGGGATTCCCGCCTGGAAACTGAAAACTGTGTGTGTGTGTGTGTGTGTGTGTGTGTGTGTGTGTGTGTGTGTGTGTGTTGCGGTAATAGTGTTGCTGGAATACCATCACCTTGCTGCTCCTCCATCCCCTCCTCCTCCTCCTCCTCCTCCTCCTCCTCCTCCTCCTCCTCCTCCTCCTCCTCCTCCTCCTCCTCCTTCTCCACCTGGTCCATGCAGCAACTGTACCTCATGACGTTTATTGATTGCCAACACACACACACACACACACACACACACACACACACACACACACACACACACACACACATTGCAGTACCTGGATGACCTAACACAACACACAACACAACTGGATACCCGTGACGTGAGGTGGTGTTACTTAGGAGTCCTACTGGTTGTGGTGAGTGCTGAGTGCTGCCTGGTAACAGTGAAGGCGTGTGCTGTGCTGTGCTGTGCTGTGTTGTAGAGACAAACACACAAACAGACAAACAGAAGCAGGAATGTAGCACTAGAACACTTGGAAAACTCGTTCTTTGCTTTCAAAACATGTCAACACAAGAAGCAACATCATTGAGAAACATCTATGTGTGTACGTGCGTGCGTTTGAAGCTTTGAGACAAGTAGAAACATTTGTGTGCGTGTGCGTGTGCGTGTGGAAACTATCAGAAAGCAAGCAGAAGGAAACATTTGCGTGTGTGTGTGTGTGTGCGTGTGTCCCCGTGTCTGCGTGTGTCTGTGGCGGAACAAAGAAACAGTGTCCCAGGCTCCTCCGCTGACACCGCTTCGTTGACAGACACCTCGCAGGGACTTAAGGACATTCAGTGAGGCCCTTGGGACACTGCAGGAGGCGTAGGTGTCCCAGGAAGGGCGTGTGGCGGTGGTGTGGTGGTGGTGAGAGGCGATGGGCGTGTCCTTAGTGCCGGTGGTGGTGGTGGTGGTGGCGGTGGTGACGGAAGGGCTGTTTGGTCGATATTTGAGTTTCACCTTCGGGATGTAACGCCTACTTGCAAGGGAGAGTGAGTGAGAAGGGCGGAGTGAGATTGGAAACAGAAGGGTCATTTCTGTTGCTTCTGTATTTTGTGTTCTCAATCTAACGTTGGTTTAGAGAGCGTGAGAGTGAGGGAGGAAGAGAGACTGAGTGCTGAGGGAGAGTTGTGAGGAAGAGAGAGAGACAGGAGTGAGTTATGTTGCTCGCAAAATCTAACGCCGGTTTAGAGAGAGAAGAAGAAAAAGGCTAAATTTTATTACCTCCAAATTTGCAGGTTATTAATTCGGCACCAGCTTAGCGAAACGGAAACACGAAAGAGTCAGAGATAGAAGAATAACGAGAGAGAGAGAGAGATAGAGAGGATAAAATTCTGTAACCTCCAGCTTTGCGAAAGACAGAAACGAGAAAGAGAGCAAGCAAGACAGCGAAAAGAGAGAGAGAAAGAGGGAGAGAGAGAGAGAGAAAAAAAAAGACAAGAGATTATGTGACTGCCTCAACCTAAAGAAAGTGATACCACTGCTAGTGAAGCGGGCGTGGGCGTGGGCGTGGAGGGGCGGGAGTGACCAGGGAGAGGATGACCCGAAGACCTGCAGCTGCTGACGAAGAAGAGGCGCTACTGCAGAAGGTGTGACGTGACCTCCCGCCCAGCTGCTCTTTGTTGTTGTTTGTTATTGTGTTTGTTTGGTGGTAGTGGTGGTGGTGGTGGTGGTGGTGGTAGTACTGCTGCTGCTGCTGCTGTTGTTGTTGTTGTTGTCATCATCTTCGTGGTCGCCTTCTTCGCCAACAGTCGCCTCAAATATCAAGCCTATGACATCAGCCATGAACTTCCTGCCGGAGTAAGTTGTTCCTGTGTAGTGTTGTTGCTGTTGTTGTTGTTGCTGCCACATATTCTTTCGTGTTTTTCTCTCTCCTTCCTTCTCCCTCAAGATACTTTCTTATCCTTCGTCTTCTCTTAGATTTTTTTTTTAATCAACTTATTGTTGCTGCCTTCTTCTCCTTTTTCTTCTTTTTAAAAGGATAAACTTAAATAAAGAAAGTAAACTAAGTATAGATTTACGTGCATTCTTCTACTTTTCTTCCCTACCTTCCTACTCTCAAACACCCAAGGTCAGGCGTGTTTAAGGTCAAACGAGAGAGAGAGAGAGAGAGAGAGAGAGAGAGAGAGAGAGAGAGAGAGAGAGAGAGAGAGAGAGAGAGAGAGAGAGAGAAACCAAAACCTAAAACACACACAACATTTAATAACGAATCTTAGAACACGTGTCACCTTATTTTACTTTCTTTACTTTTTTCCTTCTCCACTGTCACCCGTTCAAGGTCAGATGTGTTTAAGGTCTAGAGAGAGAGAGAGAGAGAGAGAGAGAGAGAGAGGCCTAAAACACACAAAGCACCTCATAACATCATCCTAGAACACGTGACACCGCACCAATCACCTTCCGTAAACGTCTGCATCACCCAACACGTTCAGGACACGTTACGGAGGCGTCCAAACGTTTATATTTTGCTTATTTTCCCTCCACGCGGTGAATGTTTCCCTCCCCCGTGGCTGTGGTGGTGGAGGAGGAGGAGGAGGAGGAGGACACTTTTAAAGTTTGCACGTCCCAGGGTAACCGAGTCCGGGTGGCAGCGGTGGTGGTGGTGGTAGTTAAAGATGAAGTGATGTTTGTTACCTTGTTGCTATGGTTAATTTGTGTGGTGAGGTCACGGTTAATTTGGGTGAGGTCACGGGGAATGGGGTGAAGTCAGGGTTGTTTTTAGTGGCCATGGTTAATTTGGATGATGTCACGGGGGGTGTGGTGAGGTCACGGTTAATTCGGGTGAGGTCACGCTTGGTTTTATGAGGTCATGGGTGGTGTGGTGAGGTCACTTAATTTGAGTGAGGTCAGAGGTTATTTTAGTGAGGTCACCAAATGTTTCCATTTACGGTTAATTTTGTTTAGATTACTGTTTGGTAAATTTAGGGTAAATTTTGTTGAGGTCACCGTTCATTTTTTGGTCACGGTTAATTTTGGTAAGGTCACACTTGGTATTATGAGGTCACGGGTGATGTATGGTTAACTTAATTGAGGTCAGGTTCGATTTATTGAGGTCACGGTTAATATGGTGAGATCGGGTCAAATTCTGGTAACAACAAGGCTAGTGTTAATGTCATTCTCAACCTTTATGACCTCATTGTTCCTGGCGATGCCATTAACAAGTCGAGGTCACGGTTAATTTGTGTCACGTGCAGATTTGGTGACGTCATAGGCCTGCGGCGCGGTGGTGCAGGCTGTGGTAGGCTGTGTTGGGATAGGTCAGGACTCGGGAGCAAATGTTTTGGTGTGTCTTGCCCTACTAACATTGATCTTCCCCCGCCTCGCTCCTCTATCCAAAACTCTCTCTCTCTCTCTCTCTCTCTCTCTCTCTCTCTCTCTCTCTCTCTCTCTCTCTCTCTCTCTCTCTCTCTCTCTCTTGCACTTTAGCGGTTTTCCAAAGCCACAAAGATAATCTGTTTATTTATTTTTTTTTCATATTGTAAAAATGTTGTCTGTCCTTGGTTCCATCCTTCCTTCCTTCTTTCATTCATTCAT
>NC_087183.1:15162367-15177367 GCF_035594125.1 Scylla paramamosain
ATTCTCATTCATATTTGTTTCTCACTGCAGTTTAAATTTTTTCCAGGCAATTTACTTCTATCACAGAGTTTCTTAAGGGGTAGTAGGTCTGTTGCTGTTTGTTCTTCCACTCTTCTTGTCTAGATGTAAGGAAAGGTCTGCTGATGCTTGTTTATCCATCACATTCTTGTTTAGATGTGAGTTAAGTCACTGTTCTTCTCACTCACACATCTCCTTCTCCCCACAGTATAAAGAAGCGTGTGAAGAAAGGCGGGGGGAGTCGCACCCTGCCGTCAGCCGGGGGTACACCAACACGGGGGGTGGACAGCCCAGGGGGTGTGCGTGGCAACACCCCCATCGACCCCTCGGAGGCCATCGGCTGGGCAGTGGTCAAGTATAACTACCAGGCACAGCAGATGGACGAACTGTCACTGGTGAAAGGTGTGTGTTGTCTTGAGGAGGTTGTAGAGAGGACCTGGCTGTCTTAGTTCTGTTAGGGAGGTTGTAGAGAGGACCTGGCTGCCTATTGTTGGGGAGGATATAGTGAAGACCTGTCTCTTCTGTTTGTCTACTGCTCTGTTATGAAGGTTGTAGAGAGGACCTGGCTGTCTATTATTCTGTTAGAGAGATTACAGTGAGTATCTGTCTCTCTCCTATCTGTCAGCTTATCCTGAGCTAACATTCCCCACACAGACAGGCAGATTCTCTTCTCCCCATCCTAACCTCCACCATAGAGGACCTTGTTACCCTATCCAGGCCTCACACAGACACAGACACAAACCCTCACCTTAACTTAACATTCACTTACAAGTAAATCTTCTTCACCTAACCTAACCTCACACAGACACAAATTCTCACCCTAATGTAACATTCCCACTAAAATAAATACTTACTCTTACTGCATCCTTATCTAACCTAACATCACACAGACACAGATTCTGACCCTTAGCTAACTTTCCCACAAAAACAAGATAAATCCTCATTAGCTAACCTCACACAGACAAATTCTAACCCTAACCTAACTCACTCATTCTTGTTGCATCCTCCTCACCTAGCTTGACCTCCCGCAGGCACAAGGGTCCTCATCCTGGAGAAGAGCAACGATGGGTGGTGGCGAGGTCACTACAACAACTTGGTGGGGTGGTTCCCTTCCAACTACACCACAGAGGAGCCGGCGGAGGATGACCACACCTACACCATGGCAGAGAACGTCCTGGATGTGGTGGTGGCGCTGTACTCCTTCACGGCCCAGAATGAACATGAGCTCTCATTCACCAAGGGGGAGAGGATGGAGGTGTTGGACCGGCCTCCCTCGGACCCGGAGTGGTACAGGGCCAGGAATACGCAGGGCCAGGTTGGTTGGGGTGCAGGGCCGCGTCTGGTGTTGGATGTGCTAGAGTAAAAATAAGTAAGAAATGGAAGAATATTAAGAAAAGCCAAGTAGGAGAGAAAAAGAAAAGAAAAAATGAGAGAAAGATAAAAATGAAAAAGAAAGCATTTACTCATTATTCTTGTTCATTTGCCTCTGCATTCACAATAAATTTTCACTTATTATATGATTTATTTGACGTTGTTTTGCATTTACTTATTCATGTTGTTAATTTGCACCACACTCACAACATACCTTCATTCATCACAACCTAATTTGGACTCTCTCTCTCTCTCTCTCTCTCTCTCTCTCTCTCTCTCTCTCTCTCTCTCTCTCTCTCTCTCTCTCTCTCTCTCTCTCTCTCTCTCTCTCTCTCTCTCTCTCTCTCTCTCTCTCTCTCTCTCTCTCTCTCTCTCTCTCTCTCTCTCTCTCTCTCTCTCTCTCTCTCTCTCTCTCTCTCTCTCTCTCTCTCATATCTCTACAGTTGGGGCTCATCTCCCAAACTCACAGATCTCAACTTCTCTACCTCTCACCCTCACAGGTTGGCCTCATCCCAAAGAATTATGTGCAGGAGCTTCATGAGGTGGTGGACGCCCGAACACCGAGATCCAGGGAGCCTTCACAGACCAGGCAGCTCCCTCCGCCTGGCCCCAGCAACAGCGCCCACCCTCCCCCAGCCACCAATGGAGGTGCCCACAATGCTGAGACTCACTTGGCACAGGTTTGTCTTAACATTGAGAAAGGGATTGCTTTTTCTACTTTTTTTTGTTTTTCTTTTCTTTTCTAGTTTTTGTTATTTTTTATTTTTCTTGTATGTAGTTTTTTTTTGTCTTCTGTTTCTTATCTTTTTTATTATCTTTCACTAACAGTCTTCTTTCCTTCTCTTTTTCCTTTTGCCTTTTTTTTATTTCTTCTCTCTCTTTCTTCTTTCTTAATCTCTCTCTCTCTCTCTCTCTCTCTCTCTCTCTCTCTCTCTCTCTCTCTCTCTCTCTCTCTCTCTCTCTCTCTCTCTCTCTCTCTCTCTCTCTCTCTCTCTCTCTCTCTCTCTCTCTCTCTCTCTCTCTCTCTCTCTCTCTCTCTCTCTCTCTCTCTCTCTCTCTCTCCCTACCCAACCCACTTAACCACATTAGATGCTTTGTTTTTGACATTATTAATTGAGGATATCAAACACCCTGCAACACACAAACAACAGATACTAAATCACACAAGTACTTATCAAGACCCCAAACACCCCTGCAACTCACTAACCCTTCATTCCTCTTAACAGGGAATGCAGGGGATGAACATCAATGCGGCAGCCCCCACCCCGCCTGCCCCTGCCATGTCCGTGGGGAGTGTGCCGCAGGACAAAAGCCACTTCACCACCCGGGATTGGTATTACGGCCCCATTACGCGCGCCCAGTGTGACGACATCCTCAACCAGCGGGGCCATGACGGAGACTTCCTCATCAGGGACTCGGAGACCAACGTGAGTACTGAGTGGTGGGTGCAAGTTTTGGGGTGTCTGTCAGATTGAGGTCTGTTTTGGTGATGCTTGAGAATTTGTTAAGATTGTAAGAATACAAGAAAATGTTACTCAGGATTCACAGGAGGCACTGACACTCATTACTCATACAGTCAATAGAAGTATTAAACATTTCTGGAGACACTCTCAGGATGCATTAGTGAACATTAGACAAATTTATAGATGGAGATTACTTAAGATACACTGATAAGACACACTATTAACAGCCATTACTCAAGACACACTAACAGTAAGAAGCATTAACAAACAGTGATAAGATGTACCATTACCAAATATCACTCAGGACACCCTCAGGAAATGCTGAACAACAGTACTCAGGCTCACCTCTCAGGAAGCACTAACAGCACCCTAACATGGCAGGTTGGTGACTTCAGCGTGTCGTTGAAGGCTGCTGGCCGCAACAAGCACTTCAGGGTACACGTGGAGAACGGCCTGTACTGCATCGGCCAGCGGAAATTCCAAAACCTGGACCAGCTGGTGGACCACTACCAGCGGTCCCCCATCTACACCAGCCAAAAGGGGGAGAAGCTCTACCTAATCCGACCGTTGCCCAAGCCATAAATAAGCTTTTAGAGTCTTAACGCTGTATAAGTAACAATAATGTTCCCTCACTCACCCCCCAACACTCCGACACTCTCCGCACAAATAGTGACGGAAAGACCCCAGCCTCCGCCTCCACCACTCCCTCTCCTCCTCTCCTCTTCTCCCTCCTGCGGGTTGAGCCTCAGAACTTACTACTTTCCTCCGCCGCAAGAAGTTGACCTCCTGGCGTCCTCCTCCCAGCCATTAGCTCTTCCTTCATTGTACTAGAAGAAAAGATAACAGATGCCGTGAATCTATTTTATCTTGTCGAGGCATGAAGGTATTGGATAGATTGTAATTTTATATCATTGATCACATGCATTACTAGACTAACTTGAGCCCTTCACCCGCTCCCCCACGCCCTTTGCTATTTAACCGGGAACCAAAGCAGCTATTTTGTCGGCTGCTATTGGCCAAGGGGTGACCGAGACAGATGTCCTGCCGCGTCGCCCCTCGGCAGTTCACAGGACACTGAAGAAGAGAAAAATGTAACTACAGGCAACTATGGAGACACTTTCTTACTTAATGCTCTGTGTGTAGCTTAGCAGTAATATGACATAACAGTAACAATCTGAATTGTGCTGTCTTCTCCACGGAAACGACTGACTGCTGTCACGTCGCTGGCCTTCAGTGGATGCTGTGTTTTTTCAGTGTGCTTGGAATGTGCTGTCTGGTCCTGTACTAAGGCTCACCACTGGTTGGTTGGTTCCTGCTCATAGTCCAGCGATCCTCGGAGATTCTTGCCCCTCACGGAGCTCAGAGAACTTGCCGCCCGACAATCCACGTGATTTAAAAAGGATCTGAGGACTGGTGGCTTGTACAGAGTGTGAAGACCTGCATGCGGTGACTCCTCGTGCTTATGCAATGATGCAAGACAGGTTTTGGTCTGGCCAGGAGTTCACACACACCACACAACTCGTCGTCCTGCTGGTAGTGGTGGCGGAGATTTCTAACAGGACTTGACCCTGTGTGGGTGGAGAATAGGCTTACCTGAAAAGTACCCTTTGTGTGTTAACCTATCATGCGCACTGCAGAGGCCCACCAGAACCAAAACACCCCGAGAGAAATACGCAGAAGTGCACAGAAACCACACGCGAACTCCTGCAATCACCCTTCCACCAGCAAGCATACAAGCATAACAGGAACAAGAAACCCCAACTCTACCATGCTGAGCAGATGCCCGTTAAGCTCTCAGGGTGGAGCCGTTCCCAGCAGCACCAACAGTCTCCCAGATACACGCCACCCCTCAACGCAGACTTCTCAACACAACAACAGGACCAGATCCACACAACAGTATTAACCTGCCAGCAACAAGACTGTGCTGCTGCAACTTCTCCGCCGTGGTGCTCCAGCCTGGGGGTCTCGGCTCCTGGGAGGGCATATGATGAAGAAGCCTGTGTGTGTGTGTGTGTGTGTGTGTGTGTGTGTGTGTGTGTGTGTGTGTGTGTGTGTGTGTGTGTGTGTGTGAGAGTGAGAGAGTGTTTGTGTGTGTGTGTGTGTGTGTGTGTGTGTGTGTGTGTGTGTGTGTGTGTGTGTGTGTGTGTGTGTGTGTGAGAGAGAGAGAGAGAGAGAGAGAGAGCGTGAAAGACAGACCTTGTGTACATAGCCAGCCCCAACATCAGCCCTCAGCAAGTTTGGGGTTTTCTTTGTCCTTACGTTCACCTTTCTTTCTGATCTTTATTATTTTTTATACATACACACATCATGGCTCTATTTTCCCACTCCTCCCCAGTGTTTTTATCATGTTTGCATGACAACAAGGAAAGACTATGATATTGTACTTTTAAGAGTATCATGTGTGTTGATGAGGCTTGGGTGGTTGTGTGTGTGTGTGTGTGTGTGTGTATATGTGTGTGTGTGTCTCTTGTAAGGTGTCTTAAGGAGTGATTGATGGTGTATATTTCCTTCAAGATAATTGGAGGAAAACTTTTGCCGGTAAATGTCCGAGAAAAGAAACATTTCTCAGTTTTTTGTACGTATGTAAGTCTACTTTCATGGCAGGTTTTCTATGAATTTAGCTTTTAGTCTAATACTGCTTCTTATTCCTACTAGTCAGTATAGCTTGAGAGATTTGTCCCTTTAATAGCTATCATTGCAGCTTCTTATTCTTCAGTTGATGTCTAACAACATATAGATACATATATATATATAAATACTATATCCCTGGAAGTAAGTCTTTAGTCATGTTTGAAAGTTGCAAGAGAGCTGGCAGCCTTATGTTTTGTTTGGCATCTTTGTATTCTGTTTGTTTGATTTTGTGCTTTATTTTTGTTGCATCATGCATGTCTTGAATGTCTGATGATGACTTCTTTGTACCTTTAAGTTTGCATTTTGTTAAATTATATTATATATGTGCACAGTAATCATGGTTACATGTTGTCATTAACACCCGTGATTCAAGGAACGCTCCCACCCTCACCCCACTAGTGCCACTCTTCCGTTCTCGCCGTTGCTCCCGCGTTTTGTCTCTTTTGCCGAAGAATCTCACGCTGGATGTTTCCTTGAAGTGGTGTGGAAGCGTTGCCTGTGAGTGCTGTGTGCTTGGTAAGTGCTAGTCATAAGTTCGACCACCACCATATGGAATTCAGCCGTGCTATGAAGCATACCAGACAGAGTGTCAGTCAGGTTCCAGCCTTTCACACACTTTCATTGTTATTGCAACGATATTGTGTAGCCTGCCACTGTTAGTCCCTGCTTTCCCCATAACCAAAGATTGTCCCGTTCTGGATTCCTCCTCAAAGGTGTGCTTGAAACCGTAGGTCGGCCGCCGCAGCCCGCCTGGCCTGGCGGCCAAGGTAATGTTGCTGCCGTTAATACTGGTCGAGATTAAAGTAAAAACCTGTCCCTTCGCTCCGCTCCCTCTGGTTCCTTGGTTTGTACCAGATGTCTGGCCAAAAAAAGTTTCTCAACATTGGTGCTCCTCCTTCCCCAGAAAATCTCGGCTAACCAATTGGTCCGAGCGCAGAAGTCGGCTCAGCTCTTAACTTTAGTCATGAACCAGAGGCAAGGTCTGGATAGATTTTGAGATAATACTCCTCTTTGTATGATAAACTGTTAATATACAGTAACTCTTTCCAGCCCCCTGACCCACCTGCCCCACTCCCCATAACAGTACATGTCTGTGCTTCAAGTAAGGACGCTGCCTCTGCCGCCTCCCCGAGACATTTTTATAGTGCCGGCTGGGCCGTGTTGACTGGGTGAATGAGTGGGTGTTGTGGTGGCTGCGGCGACACACCAGGCCAGTGCACAAGGAGCGCGCCCGCCGGCTGGGGGACGGCAGGAGAGGGCGTTGTGCCCCAGTACAGAATTAAGTCACAAAGTCAGATTAATTTGGCGGCTAGTTAATAGTGGACTGAGTAGTTGGTGACGGACTGTCCAGGGAGAGACTTGGAGATGCTCAGTGTTGCCACTCATTTATACTTTTATGTTTGTACAAAATGTAACTACCTTAAAATTTTTACAAAATATGTGTCTTTTATCAATGTCCTTGTCATGAGTCTTGCTTTTCAAAAACTATGCAAACTTTGTTGAGTGAAATGTGTTCCTTCCCCAATGATGATTTTGTACCACTCGTCACCCTCAAGACCTTGTGTTGAATAAGGAGATGACATGGATTTGTTTTGTCCTTCATATTCCACACAACATTCCTTTCACCCTCACAGCAAGGCAGTGGTGCTGAATGCCTCTCATGACCACAACAGAAAATCTCTCTTATCCCTGATGGTGGTGAATGTCCCTCTGAAAGCCATACCAGAACATTCATGCCTCAGAAAACCATAAAATACTTTCTCTTGAGTCCAAGCAGCTTCAGTCAAAACAGTGTACCACAGAACCAATAACTAGAACACGTGGCTAAGACTTAATGTACTACTACACATACACCAGAAATGCACTCACTCCATTCGGTATATCTCCCTTTAAACAACTCCAAATGATTTATATAATACATCTCCATTAGCACCACTTACTATTCATTGGCTGACTGCTCAAAACCCACACCAGTCACTTTACCTAAGGGCCCCATCACGCCACACGCACCTTGAAAGTAAGAAGGGCGGGTGAGACACGGTACCAGTAGTGACAGAATTAATGGCTGGATACCACACATCCACGCAGTTCAATTAGTTAAACCCTCCCTCCCTCCCATCACTACTTCATTAGCCGCATCTTGTATGTATGAAGGGCGGAGAGGTACATAGTGACAAGATCAATGGCTGCGTGCGTTGCATCCATACGTTTCAATTAGTTATGCCGTCCCTCCCTTCACTACCGAGGCGCTACCTTTTATGTATGTGTGAAGGGGGAGTAAGTACTAATAAGGTCACAATATTAATGGGTGTATGCGGCACACTACTGTTCAATTAAGGTGACCCCCCATTCCCCTCTCCACCCCCGCCCCCACCGTCACTACTTCCTCCTGTAAGTGTGAAGGGAGTGTAAGTATTAAACGTTCATCACACCCATACATTGAAATTTAGTTCAACCTCCATCCTCCGACTACTTCCTTCAGCGCACTTCCTTGTCAGTACGAAGGGAGGGTAAGTACTGAAAGCGATACAAAATTAATGTCTGGATGATTCGTACCCAAACAATTTAATTTAACGAAGTCCCTCCTACTTCCTCAAACTCCCCGTGGTGCATCCCTTGATAAGTGAATGAAGGGCAGGTGAATACATTACTAACATTAACACAACAATGGCTGGATGCTTCACACCCATAGGAATCCATTTAGCTAAGCCCCTCTTGCCTCCCTGCTTCCCGTGGCGCACCCTTCAAGAGGACTGCTAACTTTCTCTTCGTTTTGAGTTCCAAGTGGCAAGTTTTTGTAACATTTTTCACTGCATGGTTTGTCTCACGTGGTGATTTATATAAGGGAAGTGGTGCTGAACCTTCCGCTGGGGCATAATAGACCCGCCTCGAGGCACGGGCGGCCATAATGGAGCAAAAACGCGCGTTTGCACTACGGTGGCCCCCATACTCCCAAAAGAGTCCAGAATGCAGGTCATCCCAGCCTCGCTGCGCCCTGCCCACCGCCTCTTGCTCCTATTTCATCTGCCTCTCCTAACCCGGCTTTGCCGAGTTCTTAACTGTTTAAGCTTTTTTTTTTTTTTTTTTTTTTTTTTTTTGAGGATCCACGTCTTTCCTTTTTTTTATGGTTTCAGTGACAGTTTAGTGGGTTTTATTGGCTTTCACTGTTTTTTTTTTTTTCCAGCGTGTTTTTGCGATTCCATAGGGTCTGGTCTACTAGAGTTTTAAGTGTCTTCGTGATTACAGCGATAGTTTAATGAGCTCCACTGTATTTTTAAGGGTGTTTTGTGATTCCAGTAATGGTTTAACGAAGACTCCATACCTTTGGTTCTAAAAAAGTTTTTTTCTTTTTATGTTTTCGTGATTCCGGTGATAGTTTAACAAGAATTTTACTCTTAATAGGATCTAGTGAAAGTTTTGATGCTTTCAAGGGTGTTTCCAGGACTAGTGAAAGTCTAACTAGTATTCTACGTTTTGAAAGATCCTAGGGTAACTTCTAAGAAATTTCAAGGGTGATTCATGAATCTAGTAAAAATTTAACACAGAACACATCAACAAATCGAAAACCATCTCTGAGAACCTGACCAATCAACGCGTCCATTGAAACCAGATCCTGTGCGAAGCAACAGACCACGGAGGATTAGAAATGGTTAACGAGCCACGCCCCACGACCCACACCACGCCCCCTGCCCACTCGATCAGCCCAAAGAAGCTACACTAACCCTAGACTCGTCATACCCACGCCAACCCGCCAGTGAGCCAGTTACCAACCACTCGCGCATAGGGTTGCAAGCTTCCTCTCCCGCTCCTCCTTCCCTTCGCCTATTTGTCTTCGCCTCCCTTACACGATGGTGTGATAGTCTTTCTTCGTGTGTTTCAAGGTGAGTGTTGCATTATCTATATCATCCATGTTGTCTTGCTAGATTAGACAAATGTTTGGATGGGGTTATGGAAATAGTATATAGCTGGTGTGTTTCATGCAAGGACTGCCGCGTGTTGGTCTGATGGCTTCTTACAGCTTTCCTTAATTAAGTTCTTTTATGTTATTGTGGTTATTTCCAAGCGTTTCTGTATTTTATGTTGATTATTAATGCCATCTTTACACTTGTCACATTAACGTCACCTCTACATACACTTCTCTTACCTCCTGTTTCTTTTCTCTCATGTGCTCATTCTGTTTCACGAAGGAGAGAAAACTGATTCAGGGTTTTCATGTGACTTTCACAGACTGGTGAAAGAAGTTAGAGTTTCATGTTTCCAGTGATAATTTAACGACAATACAGTGGTAAAAATACTCGTGATAAACGGCATTTTGAAATGTTTTAGTGTCTAAACATTTAGCAGAGTTTAATGAAGTAAACTGGGATTTTCAAGAGTGTTTTCATGATTCTAGCGATGGTTTAACAGGAACTTTGCATCATTATTGAGAAAAACACCCAAGAGCCAGTCTTAACTTTTAACAGGCTCTAGTGGAAGAAACTTAAGTTCTCAAGAGTGTTTTCATGACTCCAGTGATAGCTAAACAAGAACTCTGCAAAATCAGTGGAAAAAAGATAAATAAATAAATAAATAAAAACAGGCAAGAAAACCTGATAAGTAATTTTTTAACCATAAAAAAAAATCCTTATGAGAGAACAAAAAGTTTCAAAATACGAAGCGTCACAATAAATATTTACAGAAATAGGTACAATTTAATCTCAAACGTTCACCCCTACCTTGTCTTCCCTTACCAGCGTCTCAAGGCAAGCAAGTGTGCGTAGCATATGAATTGAAAGTACTGCGTTGGGAATTGAGTTAGTGCACTTGACCAGTCCAGCAGCAGCAGCCCACTACTAGTTAAGTCAGACGCGTGCATTCACTGATCACAGAAGCGCCTTGAGGGGAAGATTCTTAAGCCTGTTTCTGCCGCGTTGTGTGATCATCTTTCTTTCTTTCCTGCTTGCTTGCTTTATTTAGTTGTTTACTTATTTTGATTTTTTTGTGATAATTTCGTATTTATTTATTTATTATTTGTTTTTTATTTGTTTATTATTAATTCAGTTAGCTTATTGGTGAGTTAGTTAGACGAAGGAAGAAAGAAATAAAGAAACATACGAAGAAAGAAACAGACAGGAGAGAAAGAGACGAAGAAATAAAACAAATCAAGAAGACACAAAACACACACACACAAAAAAAGAAAGAAAAACAAGTTAGGCACAAAACAAAACAAAACAAAACAAAGAAAAACGAAACTAGCAAAACTTGTAAACAAACACCTCACCTTGCTGTACCCGGACGGGCTCAGGCTTATCCGGGCGTTGAGATGCGTGAGTGGGTGAGTACAACTTCGGCAAAGAGAAATCCCTTGCGTACGTCAGGAGAGGTTACGGAAGGAAGCGAACCCGGACCCACAAAGAGAGACAAGGGAAGGGAGTGTGCAGGCCAGAGTAGGTTAGCAGGTCGGAAGGGACACGGTCGCCTCGTAGCCTAAGATAGGTGAGTTCAGGTGAACGAGGGAAAGCAGGAAGTAAGTGTTACAGTTCCTTAATTAGCGGGACCGGCTGTGTATGTGTGGTGTAAGGTTTTATTGGAGGGAGAGAGAGAGAGAGAGAGAGAGAGAGAGAGAGAGAGAGAGAGAGAGAGAGAGAGAGAGAGAGAGAGAGAGAGAGAGAGAGAGTTATATATATTTGATTCTTGTCTTGTGCCTTTCTAACTTTAACTCTTTTCTCTTCAGTGTTTTTCTTTCTTTCTTTCTTAGTTTCTTTATTTCTCTCTTCGTCTATTTCTTTCAGAGAGAGAGAGAGAGAGAGAGAGAGAGAGAGAGAGAGAGAGAGAGAGAGAGAGAGAGATATTGTGTTCATTCTTCTCTTTTTTAATTTTCTTTCCTGCTTTTGGCCATAACTCTCTCTTTCTCTCTCTTCCTTTCACTCACTCACTCACACACACACACACACACACACACACACACACACACACACACACACACACACACACACACACACACACACACACACACACACAGACAAAGAATTTACGGACAGAAATATGGGGTCACACGTGTTGCATACTTAACATCTCTCTCTCTCTCTCTATCTCTCTCTCTCTCTCTCTCTGGCTGAGGTGAGGGCGAGTGGGCTCGAACCAGGTAAGGACATGTGGGTGGTTCCCTGCTTTTCACACATCACGATACTGAGTGAACCGAGGACTGAGAGGCGGCAGTAGGTCACGGTTAGTATTAGAACAAGGGAAGGGAGGAAGAGGGAAGGGGAAGGGATGCGAAGGTTAAAGGTCACTATATCTGGCTCCTGATCTCTTGTTGTAGCTAGTAGTGGGGCGCGAAAGAGGTGACAGTATACAGTTTAGTCGGTACAGGAAGCGAGTCACACTGAAGCACACACACGCAGACACACACGCGAGGAAATCTGTGCTTTTAGTCTGTACAGGAAAATAATTACATTACAACACAGACACACGCAGTGATATACAAGTGGTCAAAGTTTGCTGTGTTGTCCAGGAAATCTATGTTCAATCTGTACTGAAACACACAGACACTCACAAGTGGATATAAAAATGATAACAGTTTGTTGTGTTGTCCAGGGAATCTGTTATGATTGTTTGCAATCGATACGGTGACAAAAAGAGTGAAAATTCTCTCAATAACGTAAGAAGTCGTGGAGATTTGAGTGTCATAAAGTTGGAAGTCCTCTGTAGTGTCCAAGAAATCTGTTATCATTAATTGCTTTTCTAACAAGGTGAGGGAAAGAGTGAACTTCTACCAATGCAGCGTGATCACTGACATGCCTGAAATCTTCCACAGCAGAGAGAACCAGACAGACGACAAACACTTCAAGATGCCAAGAGAGACCAACGCAAGAGGGAGAGGAGGAATGCCCACTCTCTCTCTACGGTTGGCATTCCTCTTGGACTTCATATTAGTGGCAGTAGCGTGGATCGGGAGCAGCGCGGCACACAACACAACAGGAACCTTACCTTTAGGATCCCAGCTCCCTGATGCAGCATTGAATGAGCGGACGGGGCGCAGGATCGGCAGTAGACCAGTTAATGAAGTTAGTGACCCTGTTCATCTCCTTACCTGCATAGATGTCAGTGGGCAAGTCATAACCATTCATATAGTCAGCGTCTTTATCCAGTGCCATAGTGAAGGGTTTCCCGAGCACCTTGGTGGCTTTCTCTTAACTTTCTCCATTCGCCCCTTATCAGCTGTGTATCTATTCCAGACCACCCCAGTGAAAGAGAGAGAGTAAAGGAAAAAAAGGGACTACTTATCGTCTAATCATTCCATTTATCTTTCTGTGTGACGTTAAGATGCGAGAGAGAGAGAGAGAGAGAGAGAGAGAGAGAGAGAGAGAGAGAGAGAGAGAGAGAGAGAGAGAGAGAGAGAGAGAGAGAGAGATTTGCAGTTTCTTTTTGATGTTTATATAACCTTTGAATTCTACCTCAATGAATAGAAAGATGAACAGATAAACAGATAGATGGATAGATGAATGGACAGATAGATAAACAGATAGATAGATAGACAGATGCTACTACTATTTCACTGGCCACAACAACAGGCTCTAAAAATCTCATTAGCATTTATTCATGGATCTCGCCTCCCTATATTGAGGTTACCCGTTGGGCGATCGTGTTACTGCTTATTAAAGACAAAGAAGAAGAAGAAGAAGAAGAAGAAGATGAATGTCTTAACCAGCTTTCCCTGTACCCTCACAACTCACAATCAGGCCGCTACCTCACCCTCTAACCCCAAAACACCCCAAAACAGCAATGCCATCAAGAAAGAGACTTTTTTTTGCCCCACCTCTACCTGCACCGTCTTCCCTTCAGTTTCTCCTTCGTCAGCATGACTTTCTCTCTCTCTCTCTCCTGCAGATGTTTGGGGAGCTGCCGGAGCGGGGTCAGTCCTTCCTGCAGTGCTCAAGAAAACGGGTCACATCCAGGAGTGGAGACCATGACCAGGGGTTGAAAAACTGCCCGAATCTAGACGGGTCCCAAACTTTCGCCCGGGGCACCTCACGTAAGGCGAGAGGGAGGGGTGGCTAAAGAGAGAGACAGAGACAGAGAGAGTTGTGGTGGTGATGTCATTTATTTCTCTCTCTCTCTCTCTCTCTCTCTCTCTCTCTCTCTCTCTCTCTCTCTCTCTCTCTCTCTCTCTCTCTCTCTCTCTCTCATATTGCATAACTATCGTACCAGAGAGAGAGAGAGAGAGAGAGAGAGAGAGAGAGAGAGAGAGAGAGAGGGGAGGACGAGGTTTAGTTCGGCATAATTCTGATGTTAAATGATAAAAACGACCACAATGATCATAATAACGATGATAATAATAATAATAATAATAATAATAATAATAATAATAATAATAATAATAATAATAACAACAATAACAATAACAACTTAACTACAATGGCAATGATAATGAAGTGCGTCATTAATTTTTTTCCTTATTTACTTACATATTCATTTATTTACTTATTTATTTATTTATTTTATTTATTCCAGTTGGGCGATGTGGTAAGGTTTACTTCCTGGGTCCCGGTGACAACGTGAGGGTGAAATTCCCGTCAAAGGGCCCCACTTGTGAAATCTTTATCTGGGTAAGAGAGAGAGAGAGAGAGAGAGAGATTTATACACTGTCTCTTAGGTTTGGGTGAATCTCGTTTAGTTTCTTCTTCTTCTTCTTCTTCTTGCTTGTTGTTTATTGTTTGTATGTTTGCTTGTTTGCTTGTTTGTTTTTGTTTTCTTTCTTTGTCTTCTATTTCTTTTCGTATCTTTAGTCAGTCTTCTTTCTCCTCCTCCTCATTCTGTTTCTTTTCTCTCTCTCAGTTTTTTTTTTCTTTTCCTTCTCTTTTTCTCCTTGTTTTGGTTCTTCTTGTTAATGTCCATGTTTTTCTTTGTCTTGTATTTGTTCTTATTATTGTTCTTGTTCTTCTTTCTCCTCCCCCCCCACACCACCACCATCACCATCACCACCACTACCTCACGCCTTTCACTAAACACCCAACAAGCATATACCGCAGTTTGGCCTTCTCAACAATTCCCTCATGTTCCTTCACCACCACTGCATCGCCACCTCTGCGTCTCCTTCAGGCTGTGGAGGGCGCGTCTCTCGTCCTGCAGTGCCCCAAGTTCCTGCTGGGTCGAGAGGAGGACGAGTACCTGTTTATTTCCGATGGTCATTCCCTAGGCGAGTAAGTTTCTCCCCGTTCATTGTAACTTGGTGAATAAGCCACGCCCACTGATGCTGATAAATATTGCTTTGTAGCTTTGTTTGTTTTGTGTTTTTTTCTTTCTTTTTTGTTTTCTTTTCGTACCTTATGTTTGGTTTTTTTTTGTAGTTTTTGTTTGTTTGTTTTTGTTTGTTTTTGTTTGTTTACCTTTTCAGGCTTTTTTTTGTAGATTTTTTATACTGTTATTTATTTTTTTTGGCTGGTGTGTTATTTATGCTTCATCGAAGTTGTCTTTAGATTTGCGTATATCTATTTATTTATTTGTATATATATTCATTTAATCATTTGTTTATTTT
>NC_087183.1:15194867-15197367 GCF_035594125.1 Scylla paramamosain
TCAGCTGTGTCCTCCTCCTCCTCCTCCTCCTCTAGTCTACATTCTCTCCTTTCTACCTCTCCTCCTCCTCCTCCTCCTCCTCCTCCTCCTCCTCCTCCTCCTCCATTGTGACGTGACTCACCTTTCCTCCGATTTACTCACCTGTGTGACGTCATAATTAGCCCCTAAGTCAAGGTACCTTCGAGAGAGAGAGAGAGAGAGAGAGAGAGAGAGAGAGAGAGAGAGAGAGAGAGAGAGAGAGAGAGAGAGAGAGAGAGACTGACTGACTTCGGTGGACTTGTGAAAGGAAACAGATATGATAAATGGAGAGAGAGAGAGAGAGAGAGAGAGAGAGAGAGAGAGAGAGAGAGAGAGAGAGAGAGAGAGAGAGAGAGAGAGACTGATTTCGGTTTACTTATGAAAGAAAGGAAATGGATATGATAAGAGAGAGAGAGAGAGAGAGAGAGAGAGAGAGAGAGAGAGAGAGAGAGAGAGAGAGAGAGAGAGAGAGAGAGAGAGAGAGAGAGAAAGTTACGCAATGGTGTTTTGAATTTGTTATGCTTTCGACAGCAAGCAATTTTAAAATCCGCACGTTCAGCTTGAGAGAGAGAGAGAGAGAGAGAGAGAGAGAGAGAGAGAGAGAGAGAGAGAGAGAGAGAGAGAGAGAGAGAGAGAGAGAGTTAGCGACATTTTCTGGTATTTTCCTTTATGCGTTGTGGTAATATAGTCATCAGTAGTAGTAGTAGTGGTAGTAGTAGTAGTAGTAGTAGTAGTAGTAGTAGTAGTAGTAGTAGTAGTTAAGAAATAGTATTGGAAACTATTGATTGGCTCCTAGAGTTGCGTGACTCATCTCTCTCTCTCTCTCTCTCTCTCTCTCTCTCTCTCTCTCTCTCTCTCTCTCTCTCTCTCTCTCTCTCTCTCTCTCTCTCTCTCTCTCTCTCTCTCTCTCATTAACCTTTACGATTATTCAAGGTTCTTTACTCATGTTTTTTTTTTTTGTTTATTTCTTAATTTCTCACCTTCATCTTAATTATTCGCCTATTTGTTATATTTTTCTTCATTCTCTGCTGGTATCTTATTTTCTCTTATTCCTTCGTTTATTTCCCTGTTATTTTTGTTGTGTTTGTTCAGTTTCTCCTCCTTTCGTCTCTTTATTTTTTTTGTATGCATTGTTGGTTACACACACACACACACACACACACACACACACACACACACACACACACACACACACACACACACACACACACACACACACACACACACACACACGATTTTGTTTTGTTTTTCTTCTTCTTCTTCTTCTTCTTCTTCTTCTTCTTCTTCTTCTTCTTCTTCTTCTTCTTCTTCTTCTTCTTCTCCTCCTCCTCCTCCTCCTCCTCCTCCTCTCCGTCGCAATTATTCTTTTTCTTCTTGTTCCTTTTCTTGCTGTGTGTTCTTGTTCACCTCCTCCTCCTCCTCCTCCTCCTCCTCCTCCTCCTCCTCCTCCTCCTCCTCCTCCTCCTCCTCCTCCTCCTCCTCTTCTTTTTCTTCTTCTTTTACATTCACCTCCAACACCTTCACCTCCTGCTCCTCCTCCTCCTCCTCCTCCTCCTCCTCCTCCTCCTCCTCCTCCTCCTCCTCACCTGTCCTCGCCTCGGTATCACCTGCCCGTGCCTTCACCTGATAGGGGCAGAGTTACCTGTCGTGCTAATTAACTTAAAGGGAGCGTGCACGTGTGGCGAGGAAAGGTGCCCCGAAATGTGATTGGTCCTCCGGCCAGGTGATGTGAACGCTGATTGGCTCTCCTGCAACCCCTCCTGCATTCTGATTGGCTGGTTTTTTTTTAGTGAGTATGATGTTGTTGGTTATTTTTTTATTTTATTTTTTTTGTGTGTGTATGTTTAAGAGAGAGAGAGAGAGAGAGAGAGAGAGAGAGAGAGAGAGAGAGAGAGAGAGAGAGAGAGAGAGAGAGAGAGAATGTGTTGTTTTTATTTTTTTATTTACAGAAGTCATAAACAAAAACGTGAATATTTGACTTTTTCTCTAATTTTAAGACTGAAAATATACAGATAGCAGTATTAAGTTCATTTTATACGTTGAATACTGACACTCGCACGTAAATAACTGCTATGGAGATGGTACAGTAAAACAAAAGAACATCGCAAAACTCGTGAGGCGTGGCGCGAGTAACCAGTAACACATCAACTTGTAATTATCTCCTTACATAACCCTTACAGTTGTCTTCTTAACCCTTTCAGTGCTAGTCAATTTGTCCCTTAACAAACTGCAACATTTAAAGACACATTTTCTTTTTACTAGTGTCTAAAAAAATGTGTTTCTGTAACTTAAAGATTAAATTAACCCTTTTTTTCCTCGTCTGTATTCCTCCCCCCCCCCCACCCTAACAGTTCATTTCACTGTTCTCAATGTTAGCAGGAGAAGCTCATAGTAGGAAAAGGGTTAAAACTACTTTACACACACACACACACACACACACACACACACACACACACACACACACACACACACTGGCCTTGTC
>NC_087183.1:15239867-15244867 GCF_035594125.1 Scylla paramamosain
CTTCTTCTTCTTCTTCTTCTTCTTCTTCTTCTTCTTCTTCTTCTTCTTCTTCTTCTTCTTCTTCTTCTTCTTCTTCTTCTTCTTCTTCTTCTTCTTCTTCTTCTTCTTCTTCTTCTTCTTCTTCTTCTTCTTCTTCTTCTTCTTCTTCTTCTTCTTCTTCTTCTTCTTCTTCTTCTTCTTCTTCTTCTTCTTCTTCTTCTTCTTCTTCTTCTTCTTCTTCTTCAACAGGAAATTGGTTAGAGATTCAAGGAAAGTTTGTAATTTTTCCTTCACTCTTTCCTTCTCTTCCTTTTTTTCCTTCTTCTTTCCTTCCTTCTTTCCTTCTTTTCTTACTGCTCCTGTTTCTCTCCTTTCCTCCCTTCTCTGCTTTCATTTCTTCCTTTTTTCCCCTTCCTTCCTTCCTCCTTTCCTTCCTTTTATCCTTTTTATCTTGTTTCTCCTTCCTTCGCTTTATTTATTTTCACATTTCTCCCATTTTTTATTCTTTTCTTCCCTCTTCCTCTCTTTCTCTCTGTCTCTATCTCTCTCTCTCTCTTCCCTTTGATCAATAACACACACACAGAGAGAGAGAGAGAGAGAGAGAGAGAGAGAGAGAGAGAGAGAGAGAGAGAGAGAGAGAGAGGCAAACAAAGACACAAGCAAGCAGGAAAGAAAGCAAGTAAACAAACAAACAAACAAACAAAAAACTTCTTAGCACACACACACACACACACACACACACACACACACACACACACACACACACACACACACACACACACACACACACACACACACACACACACACACAGAATTTTGCACCGCGTCTTGGTATCTTCTTTTCAGAATGACATTTTGTGATAAAGATGCGAAAAGGAGGAGGAGGAGGAGGAGGAGGAGGAGGAGGAGGAGGAGGAGGAGTGAGGGAAGAGAGGGGAGGAAAAATGGATGATTGAAGGAGAGAGGGGAAGGTAGTTCAGGGGAGTTCCCTTTAATTCCCTGTTGACCCTGTGGAGAAGGAGAAGGAGGAGGAGGAGGAGGAGGAGGAAGTTAGTGGATAGATAGACAGATACATAGATAGAAGGATAGATAGATAGATAGATAGATAAAATGAAAGATTGATAGATAGACAAACGAAAAGACGAATAAAGGTTAACATTTTCAGCGAAACAAAGAAAATACAAAGAAAAATATATATATGCAAATGAAAATGCGAAACGAGAACAAAGAGAGGAGAGAAGGAAAAAAAAACGAAAGAGGGGAAAGGGAAGAGAAGGGGAAAATAAGAGGAAAAAAATAAAGAAAGAAAGAAAGGAGGGGGACACAGCTGCCTCATTCAAACAGGTGATAAACAAACAAACTTACACAAACAATACTTTTTTCCTCTTTTTTTCCTCTTTTTTTCCTCACTTTCTCTTATATTCCGTTTTCTTTTTCTTTTTTTTATCTCCTTACTTTTCCTTCTTTTCTCTTTCCCTCTTTACGCAAAAGTTCTCTTCCTCCTCCTCCTCCTCCTCCTCCTCCTCCATTTTTAAACCCCCGTAAAAACCTCCCCTCCTCCTCCTCCCCTCTCCTTTGAATTAACCCTTTTTTCCCATCTCTTTTCCTCCTCTTCCCTTTCTTCTTTTCCCCTTTTCCTTCTCTTCCTCCTCCAACCAAAAAAATTCCCCTTCTCTCCTCTCCCTTTAAGTTACCCTACTTTTCCCCCCTCTCTCTCTCTCTTTCCCCCTTTTTCCCTCTCCCCTCTCTCTCTCTCTCTTTCCCCCTCTTTGTTTCCTCGATACCATTAAATCCCACCGATTGCTTTAACCCTTTCCTTCCTCTTCCCTTCCCCCTTCCCCTCCCCCTCCTTCTCCCCTTTCCCCTCCCCTTCCCCTCTCGTTAATTAGTGGCTCTCTCCAGGTGTGTGTTCCTTAGGCAGGTAAGTTTCCCTACCTGCCTCTTACCTTAAGACTCATTAAGACATGGAAGGGGAAAACTATTTTGGCTCTTACCGTTTTTACCTTCTTGGTGGTGGTGGTGGTGGAGGTGGTGGTGGTGGTGGTGGAGGTGGTGGTGGTGGTGGTGGTGGTGGTTATGAAAAGGTACGACTGTGAAATAAAGGGAGGTATTCCTTAGAGAGAGAGAGAGAGAGAGAGAGAGAGAGAGAGAGAGAGAGAGAGAGAGAGAGAGAGAGAGAGAGGCGCAGAGACAAGTAATATGATGAAAGAAGGATGAATATGCAAAGAGAGAGAGAGAGAGAGAGAGAGAGAGAGAGAGAGAGAGAGAGAGAGAATTGTATTAACACATTTCTCATAATAATTCCAAACTTTTCACGCCTCATATTATTAATCTTCATCTTGGTACACGCACACACACACGCACACACACACACACGCACGCGCACACGCACACGCAGGGTACGGAAACTCGTCTTTAAGGTCGTAACTCACAAGGGAAGCTACCAAACATTCACCCATAAACCCCCACTGTGTTGCATGCTGGGAATGAGGGAAATATGAGGGAAAAAATGAGGGACAGGAGGGAAAAATGCGGGGACAGGAGGGAAAAAATGAGGTATGGTAGAAAAAATGAGGAGGAAAAAAAAGGTCATGAGAGGAAAAAAATTAGTTAAGGGAGGAAAAAAATGAAGGGGAGGGAATAAATTATAAAAAAAATAGATTGGGAGGAAACTGAGCAAAGGAGAGGAAAATGTTGTTTGGGATTTTAAAAAATACAGGAAGGGGAAGGAAAATGAGGAAAACATTAGGAACAGGAGGAAAAATTTAGATACGAGGAGGAAAATAGGAGGAAGGGAGGGAAATATGAGGAAGAAGAGGAAAACATGAGATAGAGGAGGGAAAAAAAGGAGGAAAAGAAAGAGAACATGAAGGGGAAAAAAGCAGGAGGGAAACACAATGAGGAAGGGCAGGAGGAAAACGAAGGAAAAATTATAAACGAAAGGAGGAAAAGGAGGAAAGAAACGAGGAAAAGCAAGAGAGATGAAGAAAAGAAAGAAATAAGAAAAGGAAACATGAATAAGAAGAAAAAATGAGGGAGGAAAAATTAATAAACCGGAAAAAAAAGGAGAGAGGAAACAAGATGAATGAGGAAAACAAAAGAAACAAATAAAAACATGATAAAAAAGAAGAATAAACGAGGAAACGAGAGGAAATGAGAGAGAAGTGAGGAAAATTTATGAGAGAAAAAGGAAAAGGGGAAGGAAGGATTGGATATTGAAGGGGAAAATAGAGGGAGAGAGGAGTGAGGGGAAAAGAGAGGAAGAGGAGTGAGGCAAAAAGAAAACGGAAAATGTAAGATTAGACTGAGGGGAAAAAGGGAGAGGGAGAGGGAAGAAGCAGAGAGAGAGGGAGAGGGAGAGGGGAGAGGGAAAATTAGAGAGGGGAAAGGGAAGGGGAAACTAATGGGAGAGGGGAAGGTGAGAAGGGAGAGTGAGAGGGGAAGGGAGAGATAACACAACAGAATTATGATTTCCTCCTCCTCCTCCTCCTCCTCCTCCTCCTCCTCCTCCTCCTCCTCCTCCTCCTCCTCCTCCTCCTCCTCCTCACATATCTCCCCTTTGCTTGGAGGAAGTGATAAGAGAGAGAGAGAGAGAGAGAGAGAGAGAGAGAGAGAGAGAGAGAGAGAGAGAGAGAGAGAGAGAGAGAGAGAGAGAGAGAGAAAGGGTGGGGGGGCACAAGGAGTAAAGGGAAGGGAAGGAAAGAGAACGGAGGAAATAGAGAGAAAACGGAGGAAAGAGGAAGAGAAGGAGGAAAGTTATGGAGGAAAAGTTTAATTTGGTCATTTTGAAAAGTTTCCTGAATGTCATTTCCTTGTTTTTTGTATGTGTGTTTGTGTGTTAGTCTCTCTCTCTCTCTCTCTCTCTCTCTCTCTCTCTCTCTCTCTCTCTCTCTCTCTCTCTCTCTCTCTCTCTCTCTCTCTCTCTCTCTCAGTCAGTTTTCATGAGTAAGGTAAAATTTTGTATCCTTTAACCATTACTAGGGTGAGAGAGAGAGAGAGAGAGAGAGAGAGAGAGAGAGAGAGAGAGAGAGAGAGAGAGAGAGAGAGAGAGAGAGAGAGAGAGAGGGGGAGTTGAGTCAGAGTGAGTGGGGGTGAGTCACGCTTAGCCAGGGTGAGTATTAAGTGATTAGATAAGGTTTAATGAGTTAGGGTGACGCTTAATCAGTTAATTAGGGTGAAGTTGAGTGTGTTTAGAGTGAGTGTGAGAGAGAGAGATACAGTGACAATATGAGGTAGATTGAGTAAGGGTGAGTAAGTGTGTTAGGGTGAGATAGTGTGAGTGAGAGGTGAGTTAGGGTGAAATTGTTACTTTAGGGTGTTACTTTAGAGAGAGAGAGAGAGAGAGAGAGAGAGAGAGAGAGAGAGAGAGAGAGAGAGAGATTAGAGTGAATTACCATGAGATTGAGTTCAGGGTGAAAGAGTGAATTTAGGGTGAGATAAGTGAGTGAATTTAGAGTGAGTTAGAGTGAGTTTAAGGTGAGATTACGGTGAATTAACGCTATCTAGGGTGAAAGAGTGTGTCAGGGTGAGTGAAAGTATATTTAGGGTGAGATAGAGTGAGTCAGTATGATTTAAAGTTAGCTACGGTGAGAGAATAAGTCAGGGGATGAGTTAGGGTGAAGTAGAGAGAGAGAGAGAGAGAGAGAGAGAGAGAGAGAGAGAGAGAGAGAGAGAGGGGGGGGGTGAGTAAGCTTCAGGATGAGTCATAGGGTGAGGAAAAATGAGTCAGTGAGACGGAAAGAGTGATTGAGTCATTGGATCAATACTTCAGATTAGTGTGTCCTGTTTCCACGCGCTTGCTGGAAAGAGAGAGAGAGAGAGAGAGAGAGAGAGAGAGAGAGAGAGAGAGAGAGAGAGAGAGAGAGAGAGAGAGAGAGGCATTGTATGGAGGGAAATAAAAGAAAGTTTCCTCCCATTTGAAGGAGAGAAGGAAAGAAAAGAAGAGAGGACTGGAGTGGCCATTTCTCTCTCTCTCTCTCTCTCTCTCTCTCTCTCTCTCTCTCTCTCTCTCTCTCTCTCTC
>NC_087183.1:15259867-15272367 GCF_035594125.1 Scylla paramamosain
TCCTCCTCCTCTTAAATTATCTTCAGAAACACCTTTGTCATCTTTTTTTTTTATACATTTTGTATTTTTCCCTTAATAATGTGTGTGTGTGTGTGTGTGTGTGTGTGTGTGTGTGTGTGTGTGTGTGTGTGTGGCGTCGGTCTGTCTGCTTTAAAAATATATTGTATTCCACCAAAACAAGAAATACCTCTTTACTCTCTCTCTCTCTCTCTCTCTCTCTCTCTCTCTCTCTCTCTCTCTCTCTCTCTCTCTCTCTCTCATCTCTTTCATCTCTTTCATCGTTATTTCTTTTTTCCATGTTCAAATCTCCAGACTTAATTTATTTCCTTTTTATTACATTCTTCTCTCTTTTCTTTTAATTTTCTGTCCATTTCTTCTCTCTTCCTTCTCGTTTCCTTTTTTTTATCTCCCTTCTTCACCCCCTTTTCTATGTTCTTAAGTGTTTTTGTTTTTATTCTTTCTTTTTTCCCTTCTTATTCTCAATTTCTCATCTTCCTTTCCATATTCTTAAGTTATTTTATTTCTATTTCATCTTTATTCTCTCCCTTTTGCTTCTCCATCCTTCTCCTTTCCTCCTTCCTCCCTTTCTTTGCCTTTTGTTCTGCCATGTTTTCTCTCTTCTATATTCGTATAAGAGAGAGAGAGAGAGAGAGAGAGAGAGAGAGAGAGAGAGAGAGAGAGAGAGAGAGAGAGAGAGAGAGAGAGAGAGAAAGAATATTACCTGGGATCACCTGTGCTTATATTATTTCCCTATCTGTCTGTCTGTCTGTCTGTCTGTCTGTCTGTCTGTCTGTCTGTCTGTCTGTCTGTTTGTTTGTTTGTTTGTTTGTTTGTTTGTTTGTACGTTCCTTTTAACACCTGGACCTCACCTGCTCCTGATTTTTTTTGGGGGGCAGGTGTGTTCAGGTGTGTATGCAAATAAGACTGTGTGTGTGTGTGTGTGTGTGTGTGTGTGTGTGTGTGTGTGTGTGTGTGTGTGTGTGTGTGTGTGTGTGTGTGTGTGTGTGTGTGTGTGTGTGTGTGTGTACTAAAAAATACTAAGGGTACGTTAAATGAGGGAGGAGAAGGAGGAGGAGGAGGAGGAGGAGGAGGAGGAGGAGGAGAAGAAGGAGGAGGAGGAGGAGGTTTCAGGTGGAGGAAGAAAATTAACTGCTACCTGGAATGGAGAGAAGAAAGGAGAGAGATAAATAAATGTAGGAAAGGAGGAGAGGAGAGAAGTGGATGATTATGGAGAGAGAAAAAAATAGAAACTCAGACACGAAGAGAGAAGGAGAGGAGAAAGAGACGTGGAGAGAGAAATTAGGACATGAAGGGAGGAATGGAGAGATAAAAGGAGGTAAAAAAAAGAGGAGGAAATGAAGGAGGAGAGAAAGTGGAAGGAAAGGAGAGAATAAAGGTGCAAAACGAGAAAAAAATAAAGGAAAAGAGGAAGAATAGAAGGGAATTAAAGGAACAAGGAGAGAGAGAGAGAGAGAGAGAGAGAGAGAGAGAGAGAGAGAGAGAGAGAGAGAGAGAGAGAGAGAGAGAGAGAGAGAGAGAGAGAGAGAGAGAGAGAGAGTGGGAGGAAGAAAAAAATAGACAAGGAACGAAGGAAGAAGGAAAGGAAATAATGGAAGAAGAAGAAGAAGAAGAAGAAGGAAGAGAGAGAAAAGGAAGGAGGAAAAGAGCCAAGAGAAGGACTAAAGAAAAAAGAAGAGAAAGAAAGAAGGGGAAGAATTAGAAGAAGAGAAATGGACTGCAGTGATCGAAGAAAAGTATGGGAGGGGAAGAATGGAGGGAAGAAAGAGGAGGAGGAGGAGGAGGAGGAGGAGGAGGAGGGAGCCAATAACGGAGATTGGAAGTGTTATGAATGTGACTAAGCAATTAGAAGCGTGATGCTGGACTAGTAGGAGGAGGAGGAGGAAGAGGAGGAGGAGGAGGAGGAGGAGGAGGAGGAGGAGGAGGAGGAGGAGGACTGATGGAGTTTGAGATGTGTAGAAGATGGAAGAGTCCTTGTAAGATGTTCCTCCTCCTCCTCCTCCTCCTCCTCCTCCTCCTCCTCCTCCTCCTCCTCCTCCTCCTCCTCCTCCTCTTCCTCCTTTCCTGTAATTAACTTGTCCAATGGCATCTCTTCTTCTCTCTCTCTCTCTCTCTCTCTCTCTCTCTCTCTCTCTCTCTCTCTCTCTCTCTCTCTCTCTCTCTCTCTCTCTCTCTCTCTCTCTCTCTCTCTCTCTATCCTCTTCTTCTTCCTTCATTCCTCCACTTATCGATATTTTTCTATCCGTTTACAGTTTTTTCCTCCTCCTCCTCCTCCTCCTCCTCCTCCTCCTCCTCCTCCTCCTCCTTCGTGAGTCTTGAATTAGTTTTACTGTGCTCTATGTGTCCATATCCTCCTCCTCCTCCTCCTCCTCCTCCTCCTCCTCCTCCTCCTCCTCTATCCTACGTCCCAGGAGGAATATTGCCAGGAAGGGAATGTTAAGTATTGTGATCCTCCTCCTCCTCCTCCTCCTCCTCCTCCTCCTCCTCCTCCTCCTCCTCCTCCTCCTCCTGCGGTAAAGCTGCCATGGTCGAACACTCCTCTCTCTCTCTCTCTCTCTCTCTCTCTCTCTCTCTCTCTCTCTCTCTCTCTCTCTCTCTCTCTCTCTCTCTCTCTCTCTCTCTCTTTGTACCTGCTTTGTTCTCCTCTCTTTATTTTTATTTTCTTGCTTTTTGTCCTCCTCCTCCTCCTCCTCCTCCTCCTCCTCCTCCTCCTCCTCCTCCTCCTCCTCCTCCTCCTCCTCCTCCTCCTCCTCCTCCTCCTCCTCCTCCTCCTCCTCCTCCTCTGTTTGTCTTGTTCTCCTTCTCTTTATCATATTTCTATTCCTTTTCATTTTTTTTATTTTTATTCGTCCTTGTGTCTCTCTTTTCTTTATTCATTTTTTGTCATCTTCCTTCCTTCCTTCCTTCCTTCCTTCCTTCCTTTCCTCCCTCCTTATTATCATCGTTTCTCCTCCTCCCTCATCATCTCGTATTCTTTCATATTATTCTTTTTTCTCTTTTCCTCTTCCTTCTTTACTTTCCTCCTCTATGTCTCCATTTCTTCCCTTATTCTTTCTTTCTTGTTTGTTTTTTTCTTTGTCTCTCTTCCCCTCCTTCTCTCCTCTCTGATTTTTCTCTCCATTTTCCTCCTGCTAAGTTTAATGCAAAAATTGGGTAACGGAGGGAGAGAGGAGATAGTAGAGGAGAGATAAGAGAGAGAGAGAGAGAGAGAGAGAGAGAGAGAGAGAGAGAGAGAGAGAGAGAGAGAGAGGTGGCGAAGCATGATAAGAGAACGACTGTTATCCGCAAAGCATCCTCCTCCTCCTCCTCCTCCTCCTCCTCCTTCTCCTCTTCCTCTTCTTTGACTTCTCCATTTCGTTTTCCTCCTCTTTCCTCTCTTTTTCACTCTCTTTCCCTCGCTGTTTCCCTCTCCTCCTGCTCCTCCTCCTCCTCCTCCTTTTCCTCCTCCTCCTCCTCCTCCATCCCCTTTATTCCATCATCCCCTTGTTCGACTCTTGACCAGCAGGGGCACAGGAAACGCAGGTAACAGTGCAGGTGTTTATTCACAGAAGGTGTGAACAGAAGGCTGGAGGTAGGTGATCTCCCGGCGCCAGGCCGCGCACTTCAACTTAACACTTATGACTGAAGCCTAGCTCGTTCACTCATACACGTATTCATGCCTCACACAAGTCTCGCTCATTCACTCGTTCACACAACTAGCTAACAACCACACACCTCCCCCGAGACATAAGGAAGATTCCTTATCTTTGTTATGGCTACCGTAACACATGAAACAAAGTTACAATGATTGAAGTACAGAAAACACGGTACATATACACAAAACAAACACAGCGTACAATGAACACGTACGACTAATCGTAGGTGCTACGGTGCCACCGCACCTGCAGTCGTCTCGGCTCCCTACGCTGTCGGCTGCTTCGACGCTCTGGTTGCTCTCGGCCACGGTGTACCCCGTTACCCTGATGCTCCGGGCTGCCGGGATGGTGGTGTTCCTCGTGACCCTGATGCTGAAGCGCTGCACCGCCATGAGCGGTGTGCTGCTCGACAGGAAGGGGAGCAAGAGGTCTGTGTGGGCGTAGGTGTCTTCTATTACGCCACATCACGCGACCGCTGCCCATCTTGATGAGGTAGTCTCTCCTTCGCCCAACAGCCACGATGACACCCAGGCGATCCCAGAGGCCTGTCGTGTGATCTTGAACGTCGACGTGGCCACCGAGGTGCAGGAGAGGAAGAGTACGGGCGGACGCGTCGTGGCGAAGTTTCGCTTTCTTCCTCAGTCGCTCTGCCTTGGCGTCGCACTCATCAGCAGCGCGCTGCCACTGCTGAGCGTATGAGCGATGATGAGCCGGGACACAGGACCTCATAGGATGACCGAAGAGGACTTGTGCTGGTGATCGCCCTTCCGCCCTCGGAGTGTTGCGCAGTTCCAGCAACCCGCGAGCGAACGCATCCTCGTCCAGGTGTCCCTGCTGTGTGGTCGTGAGGATCAGCTTCTTCACGGACTTGACCGCTGCCTCGGCGTGACCATTGGAGCGTGGATAATGAGGTGAAGATACACGATGCTCCACCCCCATCGAGCCAGGAAGCGCCGTACCGATGAAGAAGTGAACTGCGGTCCACCGTCAGTCCTCAGGAGAACAGGCACGCCCGTGTCGGCGAACACACCCCGAAGGACACGAACGAGCTGATCAGCCGATGCTGGACGTGAGCATGCAGACACGTGAGGCCACCCAGACAAGCGATCTACATACACGAGGTATGTACGGCCTGCTGCGTGGAAGTAGTCTGCAGAAACTGACTCAAACACCCTGCTGGGTGTGTCCGTGTCCTGCCAGAGAGGTTCGTTGGCTTGGCTTGGTAGGAGTGGACGGCATAGTGAGCATCCAGAAACGACGTTCTCAACGTCTCTGTCCATACCAGGCCAGTACACCGTTTGTCGGGCCCGTCGCTTGGTGCGCTCCATCCCCTGATGACTGTCATGGAGTCGCTCTAGTGTTTCTCGGCGGAGGCTGTGAGGAATAAGAAGCCTCGGCCCGTAAACCACCAGGTCGTCGTCTACGGCCAGCAGACTGCGCACCGGCCAGTACGTACGCAAGCGGTGATCGAGGTCGTGGCAATGATCAGGGAAGCCCTCGATGATGACGTTCTTGAGCAAGCAGTACTCCCCGTCTCTTGCTGCTGCGGCACGTACCATTTCCACAGTCTGATCCTGGAGTGGTGCTAAGCGGACGCCGTCCTCATTGGTGGCAGATAACGCTGAGATGACCGCTGAGTGGAGAGGGTCGAGGTCACCAGAAGTAGCAGCATCCTCTTCCTCCACTGGGTCCTGTACTGGAGCACGTGAGAGGGCGTCGGGCACACAGTGTGTCGATCCCTTTTGCCAGCTTGCTGTGAAAGAATACTGAGCAAGCTTCTCCCTCATGCGCTGCAGCCGCAGGTTCTCTATTTCTCCCAACAACTTGCTATTGAGGAGAGGTATCAGCGGGCGGTGGTCGAGCACTAGATCGAAGTGAGGAGTCCTTTCAGGTAGGTGCCACATTTCCTGACTGCCCAGACGATTGCAGCCATTTCCAACTCTATTACTGCATAGCGGCTCTCTGTGTCTGTAACAAATCTTGACCCGCATTGCACCATCTTCCACTGGTCACTGTGCTTCTGCAGGAGAACGAATCCAAATCCGTGCATCCTTGAGGCGTCAGTCTGTAGCATCGTTGGTAATGATGGGTCGAAGTATGCCAAGACAGGTGGGCTGACGAGACACTGTTTCACCTTCTCAAACGCCTCTTCATGGTTAGGAGACCAGCACCAACTGTTCTTCGGGCGTAAGAGATCTCTGAGGGGTTGTGCAGCTGCAGCCACAGCAGGAGAAAAGCTTCCAAGCTGGTTTGTAAGACCCATGAATGATCGTAGGTCGGTGATGTGCTGTGGTCGTGGGAAGTCAGAGATTGCCTTAACTTTCTTTGAGTCTGTCGTGTAGCCTTGTCCAGAAACAGAGTAACCACAGTAATCTACCACTCTTTCCGCGAATGTAAACTTCTGTGGGTTGAGAGTGATGCCGTGCTGGTCACACCGCCGCACAATCTGAATGACATGGGCTAAGTGCGCACTGTAGGTGGAGTCATAGGCCAGGATGTCGTCCACGATCTTGATGGTGTTAGGTATGTCGCCGAGAGCTTGGTCTCCTCGACGGTTATACTCGTCTCCAGACGAGACGAGACCCATAACCGCTCGCCGAAACTTGTACCGACCCCAAGGTGTTATGAAGCAGGTTAAATCCTGGTCTTCTTCTCTAATGGGGACTTGAAAATACCCCATCTTGGCATCAAGAGTGGTGAACCAAACTGCTCCGGTCCCGATCGAGGCGATGGCGTCATGAGGTGAGCGCACTGGATACACGGGCCTCTTCACGTAACGGTTGAGTCGTGTCAGGTCAACACACAGCCTTACACCAGATGTCTTTTTTGGGACAGGCACGATGGGGTGGCACCATGCCGTAGGGTAGTCCACACTCTCGATGATTCCCTTGTTAAGCAGCTCTTCCAACTGGCTCTTAATTTCTTCACGCCAATTGTAAGGGATTGTACGAGATGCTGTTACGGCGAAGGGTCGAGCGTCGTCTGTCAACTCGATGGCCATGGATCCACCAGCCATTGCACGTAAACCTTCCTTTGCTTCGAAGACGCTGGGAAAGGCCTTGATCACAGCAGCAGCGTGCCCCGCACGCTGCTGTGGCGTTGGGTCGTAGGAATGAGGCCAGCTGATCACTTCTGTGGGCGTAGATAGAGGTGGCTGCGAGGCGGTCGGGTACTTGATGGAGCTGTTGCCGGTGTGCTGTTCTTCCCTGCGTAGCGGTCGGATTTGAGCCGGAAAATCTTCGGGGAGGATTCCGAGAGCGATGGAATCGTACCAGCTAAGCAGCGCCCCCTTCACCTCCTTCACCACGCTCACAACAGTCTCAGCTTCCTGTCGCCCAGTTGCAAGTGCGACGAGAAAGTTCCTACACAGGTGAGGGGGGTGATTACCGGCAGCATAAAGTCCATCACCATCAGCGGGCGCCAAGCTGGAGGGCGGGATTCCAAGGAGTGTTGCCGTGTCGAGGCCAATAACGGTCGTTTCGGCCCCAGAGTCAGGAGTCCACGTAATCTTGTCTCTTCCAGCGGGATGTGTGGCGGTAATGAGCACCTGGGGCGCAGGTCGTGCCGTCACCGTCTTTGTGTATACGCCTGATAAGAGCTGGTATACACTGGCACTGGCTCCCCGCCTCGGGCCTGCACCGCGATGAGGAGAGACAGTTGAGGAACTCCTCGAAGCTCCTCGTCGTTTCCTCACTGTCTGCTGACATACACTCGCAAAATGCCCTCTTTTCCCGCAGTTACGACACACTTTATCTATTGCCTGGCATCCCCTTTTGTCACTGCGACAATCTTTGCCACAACGATAACAGCCCGTGGGGCTTGAGCCCCCGAAACTGCCCTTCCTGTAGTTCGAGACAGCGTTCACACCATGGCTCGAAGAGTGAGAGCCGCCCCTTAGTACTGCACTACACTGGTTAGCGCTCTCTGATGCTCTGCAAATATCTATGGCGTTTTCAAGGGTGAGTTTCTTGTTTTCCAGCATGCGTTTCAGAGCCACTTCGTCTCGTGTCCCAACGACAATTCTGTCACGCAGCTGATGGTTTATGCACTGGTCGCAAAAGTCACAGAAATTGGCGATTTCCTTAACAGCACATAAAAAGTCGTCAAAACCTTCTTGCGTTTCTTGCACGCGGGAGTAGAAGTCTCTTCTATCCATGATGATGTTGCGCTGGCTTCGCAGGTACTCACACATTGCATCGAGGATGGTTCTTAACTCCGCGTCTCTCGGTAAGCTTATCCCGTAGCGAAGTGTACGGGTCCACTCGTCGTCTAGGACAGCAGCGAGTGCCGCCCTCTGCTCAGCCAGGGAGAGACAGTCTATCCTGGCGAGGGTTACGTATCCTTCAAACTTATGGCGCCACGTGTCGAACTCACGTAAAGATGCTGACGCCGTTAAGTGAGGAATGATGGTGGCGGACGTCGGGAACCTCGCGCCCTGGGTAGACGTGCTGCGGGCTGTGGTTTCGCCTTCATTGCTCGCCGTGGTGCGACTGGGAGCTTGTGTCCCCACTCTCTCCAGCAGCTGGGTTAAACGCTCCTCGCGAGCCTGACTCTGCTCCGACTGTCGCGCTAGCAGAGCCTGACTCTGCTCCGACTGTCGCGCTAGCAGGGCAGCCAGCGCCTCCAACTGCTTCTCCATTCTGCGCCGTACCCACTGCAGCCTTGTCCTGATCCTACTCACTGCGCCATGTTCGACTCTTGACCAGCAGGGGCACAGGAAACGCAGGTAACAGTGCAGGTGTTTATTCACAGAAGGTGTGAACAGAAGGCTGGAGGTAGGTGATCTCCCGGCGCCAGGCCGCGCACTTCAACTTAACACTTATGACTGAAGCCTAGCTCGTTCACTCATACACGTATTCATGCCTCACACAAGTCTCGCTCATTCACTCGTTCACACAACTAGCTAACAACCACACACCCCTTTCATCCTTCCATTTGCATTCCCTCCCTTCCTTTCCCCTTGCTTTCCCTTTGTCATCCCCTCCCCTCCCCTCTCCCCACCCCTCTCCCCTCCCCTCTCCCCTCTCCCCTCTTCTCAATCCGATTCTTCCCCAATGAAATTCCTCTTCCCCGTCCAATCCCCATGTAGGTGGAGATGAAGAGGAGGAGGAGGAGGAGGAGGAGGAGGAGGAGGAGGAGGAGGAGGATAATATGAGAAAGTAAAGAGCCACGTTCATGACCTCTCTCTCTCTCTCTCTCTCTCTCTCTCTCTCTCTCTCTCTCTCTCTCTCTCTCTCTCTCTCTCTCTCTCTCTCTCTCTCTCTCTCTCTCTCTCTCACCTGTACACGCGTTATTGATTTCTACAGGTGTGTCTGACAACGTTTGTTTACCTCCTCACCGCTAAACGTTTCTCTCTCTCTCTCTCTCTCTCTCTCTCTCTCTCTCTCTCTCTCTCTCTCTCTCTCTCTCTCTCTCTCTCTCTCTCTCTCTCTCTCTCTCTCTCTCTCTCTCGACACGGCAGTTCACACACAGCTGACGTGGTGGCCTGTCCTCCTCCTCCTCCTCCTCCTCCTTCTTCTCCTCCTCCTCCTCCTCCTCCTCCTCCTCCTCCTCCACCTCCTCCTCTTTTTCTTTCTGTCGATGTCATACTTCTTATCGTCCTTGCTATTTTCTCCTCCTCCTCCTCCTCCTCCTCCTCCTCCTCCTCCTCCTCCTCCTTCCCTGGGATTTTCCACTACGGTGCCGTTTGTCCCCTGTGGTAGAGGGCTTTCCGAGGCCTTGGGTGGCGGCGCGAGAGAAGAGGAGGAGGAGGAGGAGGAGGAGGAGGAGGAGGAGGAGGAGGAGGAGGAGGATAAGGCAAAGGGGGTAAGGAAATTGTGAGGGGGCAGTTTTGGGAGGGGAGGAAGAGAGAGAGGGAGAGAGAAAGAGAGAGAGGGAGAGAGAGAGGAAGAGAGGTTGGGAGAGGAAGGAGGGAGGGGTTAAGGGTGAGTGTTCGGTATGTGAGAGTATGTGCCACAGAGAGAGAGAGAGAGAGAGAGAGAGAGAGAGAGAGAGAGAGAGAGAGAGAGAGAGAGAGAGAGAGAGAGAGAGAGGTGGAGTTGGAGGAATTTTTGGGGTTGGGTCAACGGGGAAGAGTGAGAGAGGAGGAGGTGGAGAGAAGGAAAAGGAAAAGGAGGAGAAGGAGGATGAGAAGAAGAAAAAGAAGAAGAAGAAGAAAACAAGGCTGAGAAAATAACACTAGTACCAAAACAGTGAGAGAGAGAGAGAGAGAGAGAGAGAGAGAGAGAGAGAGAGAGAGAGAGAGAGAGAGAGAGAGAGAGAACAAAACAAAACAAATAAACAAGTAAAAATATAAACTAAAATCTAAAAGAAATAAAGACAAGAATTATTATATTTTAAACATTATTATTTTCCTGCCTTTCATCTTTTGTTTATTCTCTCTCTCTCTCTCTCTCTCTCTCTCTCTCTCTCTCTCTCTCTCTCTCTCTCTCTCTCTCTCTCTCTCTCTCTCTCTCTCTCTCTCTCTCTCTCTCTCTCTCTTACTTTTCTTTTGGTAAATGAAAGAGATTTATTTAAGCCCAAGGCGTCTGAAGAGAGAAACTAGGAGGAGGAGGAGGATGAAGAGGAGGAAGAGGAGGAGGAGGAGAAGGAGAAGAAGAAAAAAAGAAGAAGAAGGGGTACTGTAATAGAGATGAATAAAGAGATATTGAGAAGAGTAAGAGAAGAAGAGGAGGAGGAGGAAGTAAATCTCTCTCTCTCTCTCTCTCTCTCTCTCTCTCTCTCTCTCTCTCTCTCTCTCTCTCTCTCTCTCTCTCTCTCTCTCTCTCTCTCTCTCTCTCTCTCTCTCTCTCTCCATCCTCTGTCGTAGAGAGAGAGAGAGAGAGAGTGTTACCTGGGCTCTCTTCTTGATTGGCAATGTTGAGGTGATCGCCAGGTAGAGTATGGGTGAAGGAAAGGAGGGAAGGAAGCGAAGGGGAGGAGTGAAGGGGATTAGAAGAAGGAACTAGGAAGGAACATGAAGTATTTGATGATGAAAGAGAGAGGGAGAGGGAAGGAGAAGTGAGAGAGTGGAGAAGAGGGAAGGAGGGAAGGGAGAGGTAATGAGGTTGAGAAGGAGAGAGAGAGGAAGGAAGGAAGGGAGGAAGTAGAGGCAGGAAAGGGTAAAGAAGGGAGGGAAGAATGGAAGGAAGGAAGGAAAGTTGGAGGGAAAGAAGGAAAATTTAGTTAAGATTATAAAAAGGTAAGGTAACAATAATAATAATAATAATAATGATAATAATAATATTGATCGTAAACCCACAAAAAAAAAGATGAAATGTATTGATAAGAAATAGAGATTCAACAGAAAAAGAGAGAGAGAGAAAAAGAGAGAGAGAAAATAAAACAATGAAAGTGAGATAGACAACCAATAGAAAAAGAAAGAAAAAAGAGAGAGAGAGAAAAAAAAAAACTCGGGCAGTCAGTGATATGAAAGGAAAATGACACAATGAAATAGAGAGAAACGGAAAACGAAAAAAAAAGAAAAAAACAGGAAACGAAGAAAACAGAGATAAAAACAACAAAAAAAAAAGTTAAAAAATAAAAAAAAAGTGAAAAAGTAAAAAAAAAAGGAGAAAAATGAAAGCAGAACCAAAGTGACAAACCAGCACCACACACACAGAAGCCCACGCCCACCACACCCACCATGAACTTACGTGGGCGTGAGAAATGTAGCAGTCACTAAGACACTACAATGATACTGGCGTGAGGGAAAAGGTGGGCGGCGGCACCTCTGTATAGGGACGCCGAGCCGCCCATACGCCGCCCATAGCATGCAGGAGCGCTTAAACTCGCCGTCCATCCTGCCGCTGCCCCCGCTCCACGCCCTGATGCCCCCCAAAGCCCGGTAGTCGACCCCATGTTAGCGGGCAGTGTGGAGGCGGTGTTGGATGGCGTGAGGCGCTACACGGACCTCCGCCGCTACTCGGAAACGGTACTGCAAGGTTGTAGGCACTTCGCGACTGAGTGTGCTGTAAGTATTGGGGGTCTTCTCGTCCGTATTCAGGGGTGTTTTGGGTTTGGGAGGGCTGTTGGTGTGTTAAGGGAGGGTTATAGGGCTGTTGGGAAAGGGTGTACAGGTGTAAGGGAGGGGTGTTTAGGAGGGTGTGTTGGGTGTAGAGAGGTAAGTGTTCACGGGTGTAGGAGATGTTTTTTTTTCTTTTCTTTTCTTTCTCTATCGAGTGTGTTATGAATACCTCCTTCCTTTCTGCCTTCCTTCCTTCCTTCCTTCCTTCCTTCCTTCCTTCCTTCCTTCCTTCATTCCTTCCTTCCTTCCTTCCTTCCTTCCTTCCTTCCTTCCTCGCAATTTTCAGTGTTCTCCTCACATTAATCTTCTTCATCATCTTCTCCTCCTCCTTCCATCTCCTCTTTCTACTCTTCTTCCTCCTCCTCCTCCTCATTCTTCTTCACCTCCAATTTAGAGCAGGTGACACGGTTCCTTCCCCTCTTCCTTCCCTCCTTCCCTCCCTTTCTCTTCCCCTTCCTCCTCCTCCTCCTCCTCCTACTCTCACCCCTCCTTCCTTTCCTTCCTTCAATCCTTCACCGTCTTAGGGTTTCTTGAAAGGGATAAATTGTAGTTTCCTTTTATCCTCCTCCTCCTCCTCCTCCTCCTCCTCCTCCTCCTCCTCCTCCTCCTCCTCCTCCTCCTCCTCCTCCTCCTCCTCCTCCTCCTCCTCCTCTTCCATTTTCCCCTACCTCTCCCCTCACCTGCCTGTACCTTATCCTGACCTCTCATTAAGTCTCTCTCTCTCTCTCTCTCTCTCTCTCTCTCTCTCTCTCTCTCTCTCTCTCTCTCTCTCTCTCTCTCTCTCTCTCTCTCTCTCTCTCTCTCTCTCTCTCTCTCTCTCTCTCTCTCTCTCTCTCTCTCTC
>NC_087183.1:15279867-15284867 GCF_035594125.1 Scylla paramamosain
TCTCTCTCTCTCTCTCTCTCTCTCTCTCTCTCTCTCTCTCTCTCTCTCTCTCTCTCTCTCTCTCTCTCTCTCTCTCTCTCTCGCCACTTGCACTAACCTCCCACAGTTCACATCTCCCCTCACTTCCCTCTCCCCTTCCCCTCAATAAAACCATCACTTACCCCTTCCCATACATCCCTCCCCTCACTCTCCCCTCACTCTCCCATACCTCTGCCCTCATAATCCATCCCTTCCCCTCACTGTCTCCCCTCACCCTCCCATAAACACCCACAGCTCAATGTACCCCCCATCACTTAGTTTCACCCCTCACTCTCCCCTCACTCTCCCCTCACTCTCCCCTCTCACCTTTAAGGGAGGCGAGGGACGTATTAACACCTGCTCATATCATCTTGTTTCCCTTACCTGGAGGAAAATACAAGTGTTCTTTCCCCTCAGGTGAGACTCGAGGGAGGAAAGAACAGGTGTGAAGGAAGAAATGGGTGCTCTCTCTCTCTCTCTCTCTCTCTCTCTCTCTCTCTCTCTCTCTCTCTCTCTCTCTCTCTCTCTCTCTCTCTCTCTCTCTCTCTCTCTCTCTCTTCCTTCCCTTCTTTCATTGTATTCCTTCATTCCTTCCCTTCGTGCATTACATTCCTTCATCCCTCGTCTATCCCTCCTTCCTCTCCCTCTCTCTCTTCCTCTCCCTCTCTCTCCCTCTTCTCTCCCTCTCCCTCTCCCTCTCCCTCTCCCTCTCCCTCTCCCTCCAAGAAAACATCGCATCAGTAACTTCATTTCCTCTCACACCAGCCTCGGTCATCTTCTTCCTCTTCTTCCCTCCTCCTCTTCCCTCCTCCTTCCTCCTCTTATCCTCTTTCTTCCATTTCCCTTCACATCTCTTTCCTCTTCCCAAAACTTTTCTCTGCTTTGCTCTGCACGTTTTTCCTCCTCCTCCTCCTCCTCCTCCTCCTCCTCCTCCTCCTCCTCCTCCTCCTCCTCCTCCTCCTCCTCCTCCTCCTCCACGTCCATCTTCCTTCCTCCAGTGATATTAAATGCCGCAAAGTAATAATAACAATAAAAATAATAATAATAATAATAATAATAATAATAATAATAATAATAATAATAACAACAACAACAATGACCACAATAACAGCAACGATAAAAATAACAATCACAAAGGCAATGAAAGCGATAACGAGAACAGTAATATGAAGGAAAATGGTAGTAGTAGTAGTAGTAGTAATAGCAGTAGTAGTAGTGGTTGTAGTGAAACTTTCCTAACTACAATATTGTACTAGAACACACAAAAAACTCAACTTCACATCATAGTAATAATATTAGTAGCAGCAGTCGTAATAATAGCAGCAGCAACAGTAGCAATAGCAGCAGTAGTAGTAGTACATTCCTAACTGCATAATCTGTACCATAACAAATATTACCCCGTACCTCACCTCAGTGTCTTAACAAGGTCGAAAATTTCATAAACAGAGAGGTTGAAGAAACTCTAGAAACTCCACGGGGTCATCCTGCCACGTTTCATTACTCAAGTGGTGAAGGAGAGACTGGGTGGGGGGAACACAAGGGAACATCAAGGAAGAACAGACACTAGGAAGGTGGTGGTGGTGGTGGTGGTGGAGGAGCAGGAAGAGGAGGAGAGAAAAAGAGAGAGGGTTAGAATGGAGCTCAAATATTTTTAAAAGTTCATTCTCGTTTATCAGTTTCATGGTTTTGGGTTTCATAATACCTCTCTCTCTCTCTCTCTCTCTCTCTCTCTCTCTCTCTCTCTCTCTCTCTCTCTCTCTCTCTCTCTCTCTCTCTCTCTCTCTCTCTCTCTCGTTCAAACTTTCTCCATTATTCAATCCGAGAAGGTCCTCTTGTCGGGTAAACTTGACAGAGAGAGAGAGAGAGAGAGAGAGAGAGAGAGAGAGAGAGAGAGAGAGAGAGAGAGAGAGAGAGAGAGAGAGAGATACGAGTAGACAGACAAACAAACAGCCAAAAATGCTATATTAGTCTTACACACACACACACACACACACACACACACACACACACACACACACACACACACACACACACACACACACACACACACACACACACACACACAGTAGGAAGAGCAGCAGCAGCAGCAGCAGATTGTGAGACCAGATTTCATAACGCGGCCAGCAGGAGGAGGAGGAGGAGGAGGAGGAGGAGGGTAGTCAAAATGAAGCGCAGGGAAGGGAGGAGATGGAGGAAGAAGGAGAATATCTTGAGCTGGGAAAATGCAAGGAATTCAACCGATGACGGAGGAGGAGGAGGAGGAGAAGGAGGACGAGAAGAAGAAGAAGAAGAAGAAGAAGAAGAAGAAGAAGAAGGGTGGGTAGAATAGATTAAACAAAAAAGAAGAGGAAAGACTGGAAAACGATAAGAGGAAGAGAATAAAGATTTGGTGTGGGAGGAGGAGGAGGATGAGGAGGAGGAGGAGGAGGAGGAGGAGGAGGAGGAGGAGGAAGAAGAGGAGACGTAAAATAAAGGGTAGGAAGAAGGAGTGGATGATAATAACAGAAGAACAGAAAGAGGAGGAAGATGGCAGAAGAAGAACTATGATAGAATAAGGAAAAGGAGGAGAAGACGAAGAAGAAGAAGAAGAAGAAGAAGAAGAAGAAGAAGAAGAAGAAGAAGAAGAAGGAAGAGAAGATATAACAATAGAACTAAATCAAATAAATACATAAGAAGAAAATTAAGAAAACCAGTATAAAAATTATAAAAAAAATAAATAAAAAATCAATCTAGAAAATTAATATCATGACTAACAAAAAAGAAAAGAAAAAGAAAGAAGCAGAAAACGAGGAAATCTTAGAAAACGTGAGGGAAAAGAAAACGGAGCTGGCGAAGATGGGAAACTATATCAAATGGAGGAGAGTTATCGTCAGTTTTAGCTTTTATTGGTTATAATATCGAGCGATTCCTGTGTGTAATAAACGTGGCTCTCTCTCTCTCTCTCTCTCTCTCTCTCTCTCTCTCTCTCTCTCTCTCTCTCTCTCTCTCTCTCTCATTCCTTCCCCTTTATTGCCAATCCCTTTTTTTTTCTCTCTCTTTTTGTCTCCTTTCTTTTATTCAATTACTGTCTTCCTTTCTTCCTCCTTTCTGTCTTTCTTTTTTACTTTGTCTCCTATTCTTTTGATTCTCTTTACTTATCGTTCCATTCTTTTTCATTGTTTCGTTTTTTTATCTTTCTCTTTCAAAATGATAATATTCGTTGATAATGATAACAAAGAAGAAAATGATAAGAACAAACAAAAAAAGAAAACATTAATGAAATGAAAAAAATATTTGATAATAATAATAATATAATAATAATAATAATAATGATAATAATAATAATAATAATGATAATAATAATAAGAAGAAGAAGAAGAATGATGATGATGCTAATGATGATGATGATAAGGAATGCACCTGAACAAAATAAGTAGTAGTAGTATTAGTAGTAGTAGTAGCAGTAATAGTAGTAGTTGCACTTAATTTTTTTGCTGTTACTGTTACACAAAAAATAGTAGTAGTAGTAGTAGTAGTAGTAGCAGCATTAACAACAACAACAACAACAACAACAGTGAATCGGGAAGAGGTAGTTTGGATGAGTGAATGACTGAGTGAATGAATGAGTGAGCAGGAAGAGGTGAGGCGAGGTGAGGCCGTGAGGGTTTGCTAGGTGAGTGGGCCGGCCTGCAGATAGGTGAGGGTCAGAGGTCAGGCGAGGTCAGGCCAGGTAAAGGTGAGGGGGAGGTCAGGCGGTGAGGGAAGCAGAGAGCGTTCATTTGTATGTGGTGAAGATTTGTGTGCTTGGAAAATGGTTGGTGGTTTTTTTTTTTTTTGTGTGTGTGTGTTTGTTTGTCATTCACTTTTTATGGGATGTGCTGTGACGAGTGTTCGTTCGTTTGTTTGGTTCGTTTTTTTGGTGCACTTTTCTCGTTTTCTTTTTCTTTTTTTTTTTTGTGGGTATTTAATTGTGTTTTTGTATTGTTTTGGGTTAGACTCTTGCTTTATTTCAACTTTTTCCTTTTTTTCTTTTATTATGTAAGTGTTTGTTTTGGTTATTGTTTTGGTTTGCTTTCCTTGCTCTCTTTTTCCTTCTTTCTCATTATTTACATGTATTCTTTGTTTTGGTTTAGTTTTCTCGGTTTCTTTTCCTTTTTTTATTATTTCTTTTGTTTTTTTCCTGAATATTTAAACGTGTATTTTGTTTTGGTATTGTCAGGATACTTGAAATAACTTCTTGCTATTTATTTTACTCATACACATGACACAACTTACAAACATACAACCATCCGTACACATAAAGCCATACAAGTATACATTAACACAGACCATAACAACGTACCTTCCTCCATACACACACACATACACACACATATACACATACATACATAGATACATACACACTTACATACATACATACACACATACATACATACATACCTTCCAGGCTACTATCTCCTCTTCTTCAGCGACACTCAACTGTCCCCCTCTTCTACACTGAACATCCTCGGTCTGTCCTTTACTTATAATCTGAACTGGAAACTTCACATCTCATCTCTAGCTAAAACAGTTTCTATGAAGTTAGGTGTTCTGAGACGTCTCCGCCAGATTTTCTCACCCTCCCAGCTGCTAACTCTGTACAAGGGCCTTATCCGTCCATGTATGGAGTATGCTTCACATGTCTGGGGGGTTCCACTCATACCGCTCTTCTAGACTGGGTGGAATCAAAAGCTTTTCGTCTCATCTACTCCTCTCCTCTAACTGACTGTCTTCAGCCTCTCTCTCATCGCCGCAGTGCTGCATCTCTTGCTGTCTTCTACCGCTATTTGCATGCTAACTGCTCTTCTGATCTTGCTAACTGCATGCCTCCCCTCCTCCCGCGGCCTCGCTGCACAAGACTTTCTTCTTTCTCTCATCCCTATTCTGTCCACCTCTCTAATGCAAGAATTAACCAGTATTCTCAGTCATTCATTCCTTTCTCTGGTAAATTCTGGAACTCCCTG
>NC_087183.1:15287367-15289867 GCF_035594125.1 Scylla paramamosain
AGAGAGCAAAGTGAGAGTTGTGAGAGTAAACTGTATATTTAATGTAAATACCAACGGGCTATTCACTGTTGCTCAAAGGAGGAAGAGGAGGAGGAGGAGGAGGAGGAGGAGGAGGAGGAGGAGGAGGAGGAGGAGGAGGAGGAGGAGGAGGAGGAGGAGGAGGAGGGGAACGAAGAAGAAGAGGGAAACAGGGGATGCTAGTTGCTATGATGATGGTAATGATGAAGGAGACGAATAAAGAGGACGAGGAGAAAGGAGAAGAAGATAAAGGTGAAGAAGAAGAAGAAGAAATATTGGTCATAATTGTAATAATGATAATAATAATAATAATAATAATAATAATAATAATAATAATAATAATGATAATAATAATAATAATAATAATAATAATAATAATAATAATAATGCTGATAATAATGATAATAATGATAAAAATGCTGAAGAAGAAGAAGAAGAAGTGATGATAAAGATAGGAATTAGAAGAAGAAAAAGAAAATAATGAAGAAAGACAATATTAAGAATAGAAGAAAAGAAAAAGAGAAAATATATACATAACAAAGGAGGAAGAATGAGAGAGAGAGAGAGAGAGAGAGAGAGAGAGAGAGAGAGAGAATAATGATAATAATAAATAAAAAAGAAGAAGTAGAAGAAAACATGAAGAATACAGATAAAAAGGAAAATTAAACAAAAACAAGACAAAAAATAGAAATAAACCAAAACAATAAGAAAATAAAAAAAATGAATGAAGCAAAAAATAAAAGAAATTCCGATAATTACTCCAAAATAAAAGGGAAAGCAAAGAAAGGGGAAAAAAAGGCACCCTATTTTTCCCTGAAAGGAAAGAAGGTATTGACCAATCCTATGTCTCGCTGGAAATCCTGCTTCCTGATTGGCCACCGCATTTACGTTCTTCTTTACAATCCCCTACCGCTTTTTGAGAGAGAGAGAGAGAGAGAGAGAGAGAGAGAGAGAGAGAGAGAGAGAGAGAGAGAGAGAGAGAGAGAGAGAGAGAGAGAGAGAGAGAGATTTTGGCTTTATAATGTATTTTGGACGTATTGAAAGGAAGAGAGAGAGAGAGAGAGAGAGAGAGAGAGAGAGAGAGAGAGAGAGAGAGAGAGAGAGAGAGAGAGAGCAAACTATCCAAATAACCTTATCAACAACATGGAAAAAGGAGAGAGAGAGAGAGAGAGAGAGAGAGAGAGAGAGAGAGAGAGAGAGAGAGAGAGAGAGAGAGAGAGCAGGCTAGGCCACCATAACACACAACACACTCTCTCACAAACTTGCATCCCTCGCAGCCTCGCCTGACTAATCTCAAAAGTTACCTCGCGTCTCACCTTCCCCGCCACACCTGTCGTCCCCAGGTGTGGCCGCGCGGGACAGGTGTGCCAGAGAGAGAGAGAGAGAGAGAGAGAGAGAGAGAGAGAGAGAGGGCTTTTAACATCTTTTCTTCTTTCTCTCTCTCTCTCTCTCTCTCTCTCTCTCTCTCTCTCTCTCTCTCTCTCTCTCTCTCTCTCTCTCTCTCTCTCTCTCTCTCTCTAAGCTCTTTAAGCTTTATTTTTCAACGTACAGGTAGATTTAACCTCTATTTTTCCCTTCTACAGGTGTCTTAAGTGTAAGAAATTGAACCCTATTAATTTTTTTGAGGTTCTTTTCATCCGTAAACTCAGTAACTATTATATCTCATCAGCCAGGTAAACTAACACCTCTAATCACTCCCTCCCGCAGGTGTCGCTAGTGTCGCACAAACAAAACCTATGGAAATCTAGGCACTGTAACCTTTATATCTCATCAGACAGGTAAAATTAACTTATATTCCTCCCTTCTCCAGGTATCGTTAGTGTCATAGGAAATCTTGGCACTTTAACTCATCATGCAGATAAAGTAACACCTGTAATCTTCCTCCCTCAGGTGTCGCTAGTGTGTGAGGAGCTGAAGCCGCTGAGTACTGGCGGCGCGGGGGGCGGCAGCGGTAGCCTGGGGTCAGAGGACGCAGAGAACCGCTCCCTGCCGGTCCAGGTGTGCTCGCTGGGCCGCTGCTGGGTCCTGCGCCGCACCTACGAGAACTTCAGGTTCCTGGACCGCCAGCTGCACCGCTGCTGCTATGACAGGAAGGTGTCCCGCCTGCCAGAGCTGCCGCCGGAGGACAACCTGCAGCCCGGCGGGGACAGAGAGGTGTGTGTGTGTGTGTGTGTGTGTGTATGTTTGTACGTAGAGGAGAGGAATACAAAGGAAAGCCGAACAGCAACAGCCCTTTAGGTCCCTGCAAGGCTGTTTGGTGTGTGTGTGTGTGTGTGTGTGAGAGAGAGAGAGAGAGAGAGAGAGAGAGAGAGAGAGAGAGAGAGAGAGAGAGAGAGAGAGAGAGGGGTAAGAAAGTTAGGAGAAGACGGATAAATGAGACACAAGACAAGAAATATGAGAATGGAGGAAGAGAAAGAGAACGAGGAAAAAGAAGAAAACGAGGAGGAGGAGGAGGAAGATAGAAAGCTAGATAAACGGTAAG
>NC_087183.1:15294867-15297367 GCF_035594125.1 Scylla paramamosain
ATTACCTAGGAATTTAAAGTAGGAAGGGTACTACTACTACTACTACTACTACTACTACTACTACTACTACTACTACTTAATCGATATGGGTGAGGGGAGAAGGGAAAGTGATTGTGGTGAGGGTGGGAGTTGTGGTGATGGTGGTGGTGATGGTGGTGGTGGTGATGGTGTTGGTGATGGTGAGAAATGCAATAGATAAATAAATACAGTGAAAGTTGTGATGATGGTGGTGATGAGGGAGATAGGTGACAGTGAGATGGTAGTGGCAGAGTATTGAAGGTGATTTTCCTAGTAATGGTGATGAATGGTGATGACAGTGAAAAATAATAGTGATAGTAGTGGTGATAGTGAAATAACAGTGGCAGCAATAGTGGTGATGGTGATGATAATAAAAGATAGTGAGTGATGGTGATGATGATGATGATGATGATGTGTGTGTGTGTGTGTGTGTGTGTGTGTGTGTGTGTGTGTGTGTGTGTGTGTGTGTGTGTGTGTGTGTGTGACCTTGAAACTTAGGAATAATGAACTGCACTATCCTTCCCTCTTTCCCACCCCCTTCCCTCTCTCTCTCTCTCTCTCTCTCTCTCTCTCTCTCTCTCTCTCTCTCTCTCTCTCTCTCTCTCTCTCTCTCTCTCTCTCTCTCTCTCCCCTCTTCCATAGCATCTTAACCCCAATCCCTAACTCTCTCTTTGAAACTCCCCTCTCCCTTTCCCCTCTCCCCTCTCCCTCTCCCTCTCCCTCTCCCCTCTTCCATAACAAATCCACAAAACCTCTTCCACAAAACTTAACCTGAATCTCTCCCTCTCTCCCCTCTCTCCTCTCTCTCCCCTCTCCCTGAGTCCCTTTTTCCATCTCCCCTCACCTGTGTCACGCAACTTCCGCCCCTGGTTCTCTCTCTCTATCTCTCTCTCTCTCTCTCTCTCTCTCTCTCTCTCTCTCTCTCTCTCTCTCTCTCTCTCTCTCTCTCTCTCTCTCTCTCTCTCTCTGACAAATACGAGGATCTGACGAAAGGTTTACGAGAGTGCCTCCTCCTCCTCCTCCTCCTCCTCCTCCTCCTCCTCCTGTAAGTATTGCGTCAGGCCGGACACACTCTCTCCTCCTCCTCCTCCTCCTCCTCCTCCTCCTCCTCCTCCTCCTCCTCCTCCTCCTCCTCCTCCTCCGTTTCACACCCCAAATCGTATTTCATATCAGTATTTAACTCTCTCTCTCTCTCTCTCTCTCTCTCTCTCTCTCTCTCTCTCTCTCTCTCTCTCTCTCTCTCTCTCTCTCTCTCTCTCTCTCTCTCTCTCTCTCTCTCTAAATTTTCACTTTCTTCGCCTCCAGGAGCCAGGTTTTGCTACTTTAATTTTCTTACACTCTTTCTCTCCTCCTCCTCCTCCTCCTCCTCCTCCTCCTCCTCCTCCTCCTCCTCCTCCTCCTCCTCCTCCTCCTCCAGTAAGGTCGCATCTCCACCTCCCTCTGATGTCCTCTTTTTCTGAGGTAACGTGTGAGAGAAGAGGAGGAGGAGGAGGAGGAGGAGGGTGGGAGAGTAACGTGGGAAATGCACGGAGGGAAAGAGGTGAGGGAAACATTGCCGAGAGAGAGAGAGAGAGAGAGAGAGAGAGAGAGAGAGAGAGAGAGAGAGAGAGAGAGAGAGAGAGGGCGTAGCAGGGGTGAAAATCAGGGTGTGTGACGATCTGGTTTGGGCGGGAGGGGCGTGAGGTGGAGGAGGAGGAGTATGGGGGGAAGGAGAGAAGGAGGAGGAGGAGGAGGAGGAGGAGGAGGAGGAGGGCGTTGCTATGTCCTAGAAGATTACCTGAATGTAAGCGTGCGGGTGGGAGGAGGAGGAGGAGGAGGAGGAGGAGGTTAGGGAGATTTAAGGGTGGAGAACACAAGGGGTAGGAGGAGAGGCGTAAAGGGAAGAAAGAAGGGGAGGAGGAGTAGGAGGAGAAGGAAGGAGGAAGGGAGGTGGCGTGCAGGAGTGAGGGAGATAAACGGAGGAGATGAGGAAGAAAGGAGAGGAAGAAAGGAGGGAGGGAGGAATGTCACTGGAGAGAAGACAGTAACATGCAGGAGGAGGAGGAGGAGGAGGAGGAGGAGGAGGAGGAGGAGGAGGAGGAGGAGGAAAATATCTGGTATGGACGAACAATTCAAAAGAGAAGAACAAGAAGAGAGGAAAGAAAGAGGAGGAAGAAGAATAAGGAGAGAAGGAGGTTGAGGTAAAGGAGGAAGAAGAGAAATAGATACAATAAGAAAGAAGATGAGGAAGAAGAGGAAATACACAGACACAGACAAAATATAAAAGAAAATAACGAAGAAGAAGAAGAAGAGAGAGAGAGAAAGAACAGGAAGAAGAAGAAGAGGAGGAGGAAATTTAGACACAAATAAAGTAAGAAAGAAGATAACTCCAGAGAGAATAAGAGAAGAGGAGGAGGCAGAGGAGGAGGCAGAGGAGGAGGAGTAGGAGAAGTAACGTACAAACACACACACATGAGCGGTGGTGGTGGTGGTGGTAGAGGAG
>NC_087183.1:15317367-15319867 GCF_035594125.1 Scylla paramamosain
ACAAGCCTTTCGACTGCAGAACAAACCTTATGAGAAGCGCTTGAGGGAACTCGACTTGTTCAGTTTAGAGAAACGGCGAATGCGAGGAGACTTAATTGAACTGTTTAAGATGTGTCGGGGCTTTGATAACGTAAATGTAAACAACTATCTCATCATTGACAGTTCCAACACCACTAGAAATAATGGTTACAAGATTATAAGTAAGTGTTTCAGATCAGACGAGGCTAAGTATTATATCTTCAATAGAATTATAAATGTCTGGAACTCTCTCCCAGCACATATTGTCAATAGTAATACAATAGAAACTTTTAAACAAAGGTTGGACAATCACCTCGCAGCAACCCCTCATATAACGTACTTTGCGCCTACATAAAATCGTTTTTTTTTTTTAGTTACTGTAGTGAATAGTATAATTTCTCTTTCATCCTTTCCTATCACATCTTAGCCTTTCCTCCTCCCTATACTCTCCTTGTTTTCCTTCCTTGATCTCTAGTGTCCTCCATCCTCTAACTCTTAGAATCTGTAGTGGTAGTGGTAGAATAGACACACAGACAGCCTCGTTAGGCCCAGTAGGGCTGTTGCTGTCTGTTCTTTCCTTTGTATTCCTTTGTATTTGTATTCCTCCTCCTCCTCCTCCTCCTCCTCCTCGCCATTTATACTTCCTTACATGTATTTTCCTTTCAAGTTTTTTTTTTTTTTCGTTCTGGTTAACTGCTTTCTACTCGTCTGTACCTCCTCCTCCTCCTCCTCCTCCTCCTCTTCTCCTTGTTCTCTTCTCCTCCTCCACCTCCTCCTCCTCCTCCTCCTCCTCCTCCTCCTCCTCCTCCTCCTCCTCCTCCTCCTCCTCCTCCTCCAGAACACACACAAACACCTGCGCCTCCACGCTCGAGTAATCACACCAAGAAAGAGGAGGAGGAGGAGGAAGAAGAAGAAGAAGAAGAAGAAGAAGAAGAAGAAGAAGAAGAAGAGAAGGAGGAGAAGAAAGAGGAGACAGGTTTTCATGTGTGTTTTTTTCCTCCTCAGTGATGGAGAATTCTTGCTTAACTATCACTGGACTCATGAAAGCCGTATTAGAATCTTTGTCAGACTGTCACTGGAATCACGAAAAACACTTGAAAAACCCAAAAATTGTCCATATTGCAGCCTGTAAGAAGTTTGAAAGTACTAAATTCCTGTTCAAATTATCACTGGAACCACGAAAAGACCTTGAAAAAAACAAAAACAAACATGGCCACTAGATGGTGTCATACATGTGGAATACTTGTCAGAACTATCACTGGGATCATGAAAACACCCTTCAACCGCTCTTGCCCTCCCCCTCCTCGGCCAAAAAAAAAAAAAAAAACATTACATCCTGTTAGAAATTTTGAAGTACAGAACCCTTCTTGAACTTAAAGAAGAAAAAAAACCGCTATAGCATATCAGGTGTCCAGATTTCTTGTTAAACTATCACTGGAATCACCAAAATAAATAAATAAATAAATAGATAAATAAGCACCCCTGTTAAATCTCGGTAACTTTCCTTATACCCTGTTACAAATACAGACTCCTTATTAGAACACTTAAAATACCAATCAGTACCTTTAGTGTTAAGTATTCATACAGTCACAGCAGGTTAAAGGGAAAAATAAACAAAAATAATACACAAATTTTAAACATGAGGCGAAGATAGAAGGGTTGCAGTGTTACCACCACCACCACCACGACAATCACCACCACCACCACCACCACCACCACAAGAAGTGAGTAGCAGGTGTTGCAGTGGTGGTCGTGGTGTTGTTACCTTGTTCCTCTGTCCCAAGCCATGGCGTACACCTGCTCCACTCCTCTCACTCCACTCACTCCACCTCCCGGGCGAGGGGTGGGCGTGTGGGGGGAGGAGGGGGAGGAGGAGGAGTACAACTGGAGTTACAACGATGCTTATGTGGCGCCACTGAAGAGAATTTCTGTTATGTATAGACTGCATTGTTATAAGGTGTGTTCAGAGAGAGAGAGAGAGAGAGAGAGAGAGAGAGAGAGAGAGAGAGAGAGAGAGAGAGAGAGAGAGTGAGTGCTTTTTGTCTCGCTTTACAACCACAAATACCAAGGGCAAGGTTGTCTGATTAAACCCATCCACTTTTACCACAGGTGTCCATCGAATCTACGTGTTGAGTCAATAGGGAGCTTCTGATGGCGTCTTGCAGCTTCCTTTGTTTTCTGATGCCCTTACGTTACGTTAGGTTAGGTTGATGGAATTTTTATACAAGGACTGACACGTGTGGGTTTGATGACTTCTTGCAGCTTTCCTTGTTTTCTTACGTTCTTATGGTTAGAGTAGGTTAGGTTAGGTTAGATTTTGTTTAGAGGTAGAAATAGTCATGCATGTTTTATACAGGGACTGCCACGTGTAGGCCTAATGACTTTTAGCAGTTTGATTATCCCTAGAGACTTCCCTTATTTCCTTATACGCTCACGCTAACACCCTCCCTCTCTCCTTCTCCTGCAGGCGGCGGTGGCGGGG
>NC_087183.1:15334867-15337367 GCF_035594125.1 Scylla paramamosain
TCTCTCTCTCTCTCTCTCTCTCTCTCTCTCTCTCTCTCTCTCTCTCTCTCTCTCTCTCTCTTGCTTAAGTTTGTCTCTTCCTCCTCCTCCTCCTCCTCCTCCTCCTCCTCCTCCTCCTCCTCCTCCTCCTCCTCCTCCTCCTCCTTAATCCTCTGGTTCTCTCGTTCACCGCGCTCTGTCCAATTCATCGCTTCTTGTTCTTATTCCTTTCTTTTATCCTCCTCCTCCTCCTCCTCCTCCTCCTCCTCCTCCTCCTCCTCCTCCTCGTTCATCCTTCACTTTTGGGTCTGTAGCTGGCACTGATTCGTCTCTCTCTCTCTCTCTCTCTCTCTCTCTCTCTCTCTCTCTCTCTCTCTCTCTCTCTCTCTCTCTCTCTCTCTCTCTCTCTCTCTCTCTCTCTCTCTGTTCGGTTGTCTTCGTGGTTATTAAAAATGAAATCTGATAAAAGATAGTAAGAGAGAGAGAGAGAGAGAGAGAGAGAGAGAGAGAGAGAGAGAGAGAGAAATTCATGTACACACTTTTTGGAAAGAATTCAGATTTTGGAACTCTCTCTCTCTCTCTCTCTCTCTCTCTCTCTCTCTCTCTCTCTCTCTCTCTCTCTCTCTCTCTCTCTCTCTGGCCTGAGGAAACCGGAAGTTGGGGAGAGCACCGCTTCTCTCCCTTTTATCTCTCTCTCTCTCTCTCTCTCCCTTTCTCCTCCCTTCTCCCTTATTTTTCATATCCTTTCTCATCAATTTCTTTCCCTTTCCTTTATTTTTCCTTTCCTCTTTCTTACTCTCTTTTCTTTTCTCTCCCTCTCCATCTCCTTTATTCCTTATTTCTTATTCTTCCCCCCCTTCCTTTTTTTCTCTTATTCTTTCTTTCCTTCTAAATTTTCCTTTTCCCTCCTATTCTTTTCTTCACTTTCCCATATTCCATTTTCCTCTCACCTTTCTCTCTTCCCTTTCCCTCATCTTTTATTCCTCTCTCTTCCATCTCTCCTTTCTTTTCCAACTCACTCTGCCATTTCCTCTTTATCTCCCCTCTCCCTCCCCTCATCCCTCCCTTGTATCTCTCTCTCTCTCTCTCTCTCTCTCTCTCTCTCTCTCTCTCTCTCTCTCTCTCTCTCTCTCTCTCTCTCTCTCTCTCTCTCTCTCTCTCTCTCTCTCTCTCTCTTCCCCTTCCTTTCAACATCGTTTATCTCCCCTCTCTCTCCCCTCTCTCCTCTCACTCCCCTCTCACTCCCCTCTCACTCTCCCCTTTACGAACAATCTTGTTCTCCTACCCCAAAAACATACACAAATTCTCTCTCTCTCTCTCTCTCTCTCTCTCTCTCTCTCTCTCTCTCTCTCTCTCTCTCTCTCTCTCTCTCTCTCTCTCTCTCTCATTTCCGCTCTTACTGTCCCCTATGTTTGTTAAGTGTCATTGTTTTGCACGTGAGAGAGAGAGAGAGAGAGAGAGAGAGAGAGAGAGAGAGAGAGAGAGAGAGAGAGAGAGAGAGAGAGAGAGAGAGAGAGAGAGAGAGAGGGGGGTTATGTCAGGGTTTAAGGAGCGGAATTTATGGGCGTGTGGGCGTGAAGGAAGGGCGGGCGTCTGTTAAAAGGGGTGAGAGGTGATGGGAGAGTGATGGGAGAGGTCGTGGTTTCTCTCTCTCTCTCTCTCTCTCTCTCTCTCTCTCTCTCTCTCTCTCTCTCTCTCTCTCTCTCTCTCTCTCTCTCTCTCTCTCTCTCTCTCTCTCTCTCTCTCTCTCCCTTCACCCTCTTCAATATTCTCACATTTCTCTTTTCTTCTTCTCTTCCTCTTTTTCTTCTTTCTTTTCTTCCTCTCTCCTCTCTCTCTCTCTCTCTCTCTCTCTCTCTCTCTCTCTCTCTCTCTCTCTCTCTCTCTCTCTCTCTCTCTCTCTCTCTCTCTCTCTCTCTCTCTCTTTACTCACATTCTTCTTTTCTTGTTTTTTCTTTTAATCTTTCTCCTTTTTTATCTGCTATGTTCTTCTTTATCTTGTTTCCCTCCTTCTATTTTCCCATCCTTATCTCCTTCCTACATCCTCCTTTTTTCCTCTTTATCTCTTACACCCTCTTCCTCTTCCTCCTGCGTCGTCGTCTTCTTGCTCCCTTCCTTCCTTCATTCCTTCCTTCCTTCTTTTCTTCCTTATTTTCTTATTCCTTTTCACATATTTTCTCTCCATTTCTTTCTTTCGCCTTTTCCTTCCTTCATTCTTTCCTTTTCCCTCCCTCCCTCCCTCCCTCCCTCCCTCCCTCCTTTCCTTGATTTTATTTTGAAGGGAGAGAGGGAGGGAGAGTGAAATTAAAGGGAGGAAATGAGATTAGAAGGAGATAGGGAGAGGAGATGAGGAGGAGGAGGAGGAGGAGGAGATGAAAAATAAATGAGATGAAGATAAAAGAGAGAGAGAGAGAGAGAGAGAGAGAGAGAGAGAGAGAGAGAGAGAGAGAGAGAGAGAGAGAGAGAGATTGTCACCGTTCTGTAGGTGGAGAAGAAGAGTCTTGCGTGCTGAGATGAGGAA
>NC_087183.1:15344867-15369867 GCF_035594125.1 Scylla paramamosain
AAACTGTTACACGCTAGTCATCCACCCGCCTTTGTGTACTGGTATTATGAGAGAGATAAGGACCCTCTCTCTCTCTCTCTCTCTCTCTCTCTCTTTCTCTCTCGTTTTTTTTCACTTTTAATTTTTTTTTTTCGGTTTCAAAGTTCTAACGATGTTCTTTTGTTTTTGTGCCCTTCAAATATGTGCATTCTAACTCTATTAACGATGTTCTTTTGTTTCTGTACCCATCATATGTATTCTAAATCCCTCCTAACTATTAACGATGTTCAAATGCATTTTAAACCCCTCCGATTTTTTTTTTTTTTCTCTGTACCCATCCACTGCACTGTAAACCCTTCCTGACGATTTTTTTTTTCTTTTACCCATTCATTGCATTTTAAAACCCTCCTGACGAATTTTTATTTATTTATTTATTTATTTATTTTATTTTATTTATTTATTTTTTATTTTATTTTTTTAATATACTCATCCACTGCATTGTAAAACCCTCCTGATGATGTTCTTTCGTCCTGGGCAGGTGGGAGACATGATCAGCGTGATAGACATGCCGCCGCCCGAGGAATCTATCTGGTGGAGGGGAAAACGAGGCTTCCAAGTGGGGTTCTTCCCCTGCGAGTGTGTGCAGGTCATCGGCGATAAGGTGAGGGGGATACGAACTCTTGTTCATTTATTGTTTTATTTACATATTTGTTTATTTGTTTGTTTATTCTGTTTTTTTTTATTTTTGTTATTATTTTGATGTAGTTATTACTATTATTATTATTGTTGTTGTTGTTGTTGTTGTTGTTGTTGTTGTGAGGAGGAGGAGGATGATAAGGAAGTAAGTTTTAAGAAAAAGGAGGGAAAGAAGTAAGTTTTAACGAAGAGGAGGATGAGTAGCAAGTTTTAACGAAGAGGAAGAGGAAGGATCATTATAATAATAATAATAACAATTATTATTATTATTATTATTATTATTATTATTATTATTATTATTATTATTATTATTATTATTATTACTACTACTACTACTACTACTACTACTACTACTACTACTACTACTACTAATAATAATAATAATAATAATAATAATAATAATAATAATAATGATAATAATAATAATAATAATAATAATAATAATAATAATAATGATAATAATAATACTGCTGCTGCTGCTGCTGCTGCTGCTGTCGTTATCATTACTATTATTATCATATTTACCACGCCACCTACCCCCCACCAGGTCCCTCAGACGATCCAGCCCCAGACCCTGACGCTGCCCCCCGCCCGGACCCAGCCCCCCACCGCCGCCCCCCTGGCCCACCACACCCTGGGCAGCCCCACCGCCGCCCCCACCAAGCCCGTGCTGCGGAAACATGGCAAACTCATCGCCTTCTTCAGGTGCGGGAGGAGGAGGAGGAGGAGGTAGAGGGGGAGGAGGATGTGGAAAGAAGAGGGAGGTTTTAATGAAGAGGAAGAAGATTTAAGAGGAGGAGAAAGAAGAAGGCTCAAGGAGGAGGAGGTGGAGGAGGAGAAAAAAGGTTTAAAGTAGAGGAGGAGGAGAAAGAAGACTCAAGGAGGAAGAGGAAGAAGGAAGTTTTAAGGAAGAGGAGGAGGAGGAGAGATGATGTTTAAGGAAGAGGAGGAGGAGGAATGTTTATGTTTAAGGAAGAGGAGGTAAAAGAAGAAGGCTTAAAGAGGAAAGAAATTTTAACAAAGAGGAGGAGGATGAGAAAGGAGAAGACTTAAGAAGAAGAAGGAGGAGAAAGAGGAAGGTTCAAGGAGCAGGAGGAGGAAGAGAGAGAGAGAGAGAGAGAGAGAATATTCATATAAAAAGAGGAGTAGGAGGAGGAGGAGAAAGAGGAAGGTTTAAGGAAGAGGAGGAAGAGGGAGAATATTCATAGAGAAAGAGGAAGAGGCAGAGAGAGGGGAAACTTACCTAACCACCCACAAAAAAACATCACAAACCAGTAAAAACCTCACAAATCACTAATAATTCTCAAAAAAAAACTCTCACCACAATATTTACTCATCAGCACACATATATCCTGCAGGAGTTTCATCTTGTCACGTCCTTCCCGTCGCAAGCTGAAGCAGAGTGGCATCCTGAGGGAGCGTGTGTTTGGCTGTGACCTTGGGGAACACCTCCTCAACTCAGGCCACGAGATCCCCATGGTCCTGCGGTGTTGCTCTGAGTTCCTGGAGGGGCATGGCATTGTGGACGGCATCTACAGGCTCTCCGGCATCACCTCCAATATACAGAAGCTGAGGTGGGTGTGTGTGTGTGTGTGTGTTTACCTTGTTGTAAATAGGGGAACTTTTATGAAAACATGATTGCATATGATATGGACAGAATACCAGGAAAAAAATAAATAAATACCACTAAGAGACTCTTGCTTCAGCTGACAGGACTACACTCACTAACAAACTAACGCACCCTCTCTTGCTTCTCCTTACAGGAACATATTTGGTGAGGACAGAATACCAGAAAAAATAATAATAATAGACTAGTAACACTATTAAACACACACTAACAAACTAACACACTCTCTCTTGCTTCGCCTGACAGGAACGCATTCGATGAGGACAGGATACCGGACCTGTATGGGGACGACAGCATCCTGCAGGACATCCACTGCGTCTCGTCAGTGCTCAAGATGTACTTCCGGGAGCTGCCCAACCCGCTGCTCACCTACCAACTGTACGAGAAGTTTGTGGAGGCAGTGATGCAGGACGAGGACATCAGGCTGCTGTACCTCAGGGATGTGGTGCAGCAGCTGCCCCCACCACACTACAGGTGAGACCCACAGACTAATTGAATTATACAGGTGAGGTTTAGATTCTTTTTTTTTTTCCTTTTTATCCTTTTCTTTTTTTCTTTTCTTTTTCTTTTTCTTTTTTTTACTTCTTCAGGTGAGCCAAACTTTTTTCTTTTTCTGTTTCTTTTCTGTTTTGCACTTCTTCTCTGTGAGCCACACACTTTTTTTTCTATCTCCAGGTGAAGCAAAGATTTTTTTACTTCTCTATGTGAGGCAAAAATCTTTCTACTTCTCAGTGTGAGGAAAAGTTTCTCTACTTTTTTTTCCAGGCAAAGCAGTTATTTTTGTGCTCTTTCCATAGACAAAGCAAAGATTTTACTGTTCTTTTTCTATGAGGCAAAGATTTTTCTGCTTTTTCAGTAGGTGAGGCACAGATCTCCATGCCTCTTTCCCCAGGTGAGACACACACTTTGCTGCTTTTCTATAGGTAAGACAAAGAATTTTCCTTCTCTTTCTGTAAGTGAGGCAAAGATTTTTCTGCTCCTTTTCTGTGAGGTTAAGATTCTCCTTCTTTTTTCAGTGTGTCTTTCTGTATGTGAGGCAGACACTTTACTACTTTTCCATAGATGAAGCAAAGAATTTTCCACTCTTTCCATCTTCTCTTCCTCCTTTTCCTGAGTCCTCTTGCAATATCAAACACACCAACATTTCTAGACACAGTTCATGCACAGTCTCACACAACCCAAACACACATTCTCATGCACACACACAAAAAGAGACCAGTTATTGTCTTCTAATGTCAGATGCACTCACAATTCTACACTCACAGTTCCCACACAGTTCCACATAACTTGCAGACACTCATCAGACCCAGTCATAACACTTGCAGCCTCCGACATTTGTTAGACCCCCATTCCTCTAATATTACACCACCCATCACCCCCACAGAACACCACCAATTAGACCCTCACCCATTAAACCACCCATCACCCCACAGAACACTGGAGTACCTGGTGCAGCATCTCTCCCGGGTGGCGTCACACAGTGGAGAGACGGGCATGACAGCCAAGAATATTGCCATCGTGTGGGCGCCCAACCTGCTTCGCTCCAAGGACCTGGACAACGGGGGGGTGGCGGCACTGCAGGTGGGTGTCCCAGCCTAGCTCGCTGGTGTCCTCTTGAGTCTTAGGATATTGACTGCATATTGTCCTGGTAGAATTGAAATGTGTGCTGTTTTTATCTTCAGCCTCTCTCAGTGATGGCTCCTTCAGTACTCTTGCCTCTTAGAAGTTCAAGTACTGTATTTATTATCTTAACTGGTTGTATCTTAGAAATTGAACTATTTATTATCTTAAAATAAAAAATGGGTTTCCTTCAGTACCAGAGCCTCTTAGAATCTCAACTGCTTATCATCTTAACTGGTAGTATTGAAAAATGTTATCTTCAGTACCACAGCTTCATAGAATTTCAACTACTACTTCAGTATTTCATTGGTGTTGCTTAGAATATCAACTACTTCTTATCTTAACTTTTAGAATTGAGAAGTGTGTTTCCTCTGGTGCCTCAGTGACTTATGACTTTTTACCAAATGTTGAAATTGAAAAGTGTGTTATTTCATCTTCAGTAACTCCATGAATTGCCTTTAGAATTTGAGAAGAGATGCTTATGATTTTCACCAAAGTGTTAAGGTTGAGAATTGTGTTATGTATCCCTTCAATATTGTCATTTTCTGGCAGAATATATGCCAGGAAGTTTAAAGTAATGTAAAGTAATACATTCTTACTTGTTTTTCATGTTTCAGTAAGATGTATTCAATTCAAAACCATTTAGAGCACACTTACTATCTTTATTGTTCAAAATGCTTTAATAAATATTACATCAGTTAACAGAAAACACACTGAGGTTCCTTCAAATTCAATATATCAAAAAGCACACATTACTATGCCTTAACCGTCTCACTTCTGCTTATCTGAATGCCTAAAATATATAAAAAAAAACACAAATATAAACTCAGCATTCATGCATTGTTCTCCAGTAAGTCTTCATTCTCCATCTCAGAATGACTATCAAAAGTTATGTCTGTCTTGTCCTGTAACGAACCTTTAGTCAGATGTCAGGCGCACAGATTGTACCGTCCATACACGACATAAATTCTAGATGTACCTTCACTCTAGCCAGACTTTCACCCTTAAGATCAGTGTCAGGGCGGCATTTGAGGCATCTCGCTTTAGAAGCTCTACTTGGGCATGAAAAGTCTATTATTAATCAAAGTGCATTTTTTTTCACAAGTTTGAATGTGTTTCTCATGTGAAGGAGGTCAGTTATGGAATATAAAAAGCTTATGTTAGAGTTCTATTTCATTGAGGCCTCAAAGCTGAGTAGAAAAAGAGCTTTAATTGAGTCTAAGCATAACCACTCCTCAAGAAAATTAACAGAAAAGAGGTTTAATTGAGTCTAAACCTACCCACTTCCCAAATTAATTGCAAAAAAAGCTTTAATTGCATTTAAGCATAAGTACTTCCCCCCAAAAATGAATAAAAAGAGTTTTGAATGAGTCTAAGCACACTTACTCCCCCCAAAAAAAAATAACAAAAAAGGCTTTAATTGAGTCTAAGCCTAACCAACCCTCCACAAAATAGAGCAGACACATCCACTTTCCCCAAAAACAATGAATAAAAAGAGCTTTGGTTCCAAGTGTCTCTCCTAAGTCCAGCCGCCTCACCTGCCTCCGGGTGCACCTGTCAGTCAGTCCTCCAGGCGCAGCAAAAACTCTGTGTCCTCACTAAACTCTTTTTTTGTATACCCGTCAGAAAACTATATTGTCCTCACTCAAGTTTTGTGTCCCAGTGTGCAATCACCAGCCAGGGCAAGAAGCTCTTAGTGCATCACTTGGTGTTCATTCCAACCTGAGATTGATGTCCTGACTGTTTTATAGACTGATTTCTAACATTCACCACACCTTAGCATGTTTTGGGATTAAACCTAAAGAAAGAGAGTTCACTTTATTGTGATTGTATTGATATGAAAGGACTTGTGTGTGTGTGTGTGTGTGTGTGTGTGTGTGAGGCAGCAGCATTTGCACCTTAACCCTTTCAGTGAGTGTGTGTGTATGTGTGTGCGTGTGAGAATCTATGCGTGTCGACCCTTTCATAACCACCCAAAATCAAATTTTATGACATAAATTATCAATAACAATGAACTTAGGGCAACAAAAAAAAAAAAAAATGAAATGCAAAAATCAACAAACAAAATTGATGTGCATCTTAAAAATACTGACATGAATCTCTAATTGAATTGACATGCAAATCATTGTGTAGGCAGCCAAGAAGGTCAGTTTGGTGTTTAGTATTTCTTGGATGGAAGTTTAGCTTATGTCATATTCCTCATTTCTGTTCCTAGTGCCCCTTTTTACTCCCTTATAGCTTCAAAAGCTTGTCTTTTTATTTATTTCTCTATTTTTTTTTTTAACCAAATATCACTGGTCACGCACAAATGTTCCTAGCTGTGTCCTTTTTGTAATTAACTAAAGCACTTTGATGATGATGATGATGTTGATGATGATAATGAATACTAAATCAACACCTGAATTATTACACATCATGAGAAAGCTTTATTATTATTTTTCAGTAGATTTAAAGAGAGAAGGACATCTATTTTTATATTTTTAATCCTGAATTTGTACAGTCTTTTTTAAATTGCATGTTTGACGCTATCTAACTCTTAGAATGTTGTTGATTTTTTTAATGCAAGGTTTGTGTCTCTTGTACATACAGTGTCACTTTTATACTCACTGTTTACTCATCTTGATTCATGAGTTCCTGGATTCCTCTGTCACTGCTGTCACTCCTGATCTCTCCTGACCGTCCCACACCCAAGGCGAGACACTTAAACCTTCTCTCCATGCTGTTTTTAGGATGTGGGCACTCAGGCGGTGGTGACTGAGTACCTGGTGCGTTATGTTGACCTCATATTCAACGATAAGATTCCCACCTTCTCACATTCCACTAACGGAGTCGAGGGGACGCCTAAGAAGTCACGGCCAAAGTCCCTCGCCATCTCCACGCCTACCAAGCTCATCTCCATCGAGGAGGCACGCACCAGAGCCCTCAACACCGCCATCAAACCCGACCAGAAGTATATTGAAGTTGGTGAGTGACTTGAGGCTCTAAGGCCATTAGTGTTGAGTCAATAGGGAGCTTTAAAAGAACATTAGACTTTTTTTTTTTTCTCAAGAGGGCCAACGGCAACAAAAAGAGCAAAAACAAAATGTCCAGTGAGGTGCCACTCCCAAAAGAAAGGTCAACAGTGTCATAAAAAAGTAAGTGGATGGGGATGATAGGTGGAAATAGGTAGATTTATTTCATGAGTAGGGATGATGGCTTCTTGCAGCTTCCCTTATGTTTTCATGTTCTTTGAATCTTTATGTATCTATTCACCCATCACACACCAATCTATCAGTGAGTCTACCTTTCTATCCACTCATCCATCAATCAGTCAACCTTTCCCACAACTCACCCGCCACACACCAACAGGAGGAGGGCCACAGAACCTGCCCCCGAAGTACCACACGGTGATCGAGCTGCCAAACCGGAAGGGAGGTAGTCTGAAGCAGAAGAAATCCCCATCAGGCTGGAAGAGCATTTTCAGCAAGGGGAGGAGCATTCACAAGCACCCTCGTAAAGCCTCCACCCCTAGTGACCTGCCTCTCAATATCTCTGTAAGTCTCCGCCAGAGGAACACTTATTGCACTTACTATCCACTTATATTAGGTAGAGAGTGTGGCAAGTGGAGTGAAGTGGAAGTGAGGAGAGTGGAGTGTCCGTCAGGTATGCTAAAAGGACTCCTGGCCCGCATAGTCCACTCAGAAATGCGAGGTTTAAGGTACTGCAGTGTTCAACTATGTACTTATCCTCCTCTCTGTTTTTTGCTGCTCATTTAAACCCTTACATACAGTTGTGGCCACATTTCAAGTTGCCTGCACTCGCTTCCACTGTGTTTTGTATCCTCTTCCACAAGCCCTGTGATCTGCTGTGTCTTGCAAGGAAACCTGATGCCTGTTGAATTCCTAAGAGTTGAGAGGTGTCTGGAGTGAGGGAAGGCTGAACACAGTGGAGGTGGTGTGGTGTGTTTGAATATTAACCCTGGCTGTACTTCTCCCAGTTGGTCTGATGCTCCTTACTATCAATTGTAATTTTATGAGATGTTTAGTGTAGGAGTAAGAGCTGTTTCAATTTTTATTATTATTATTTTGCTGCAAACGTCAGTGATATCAACTTTCAAAATGAAGATAGTGTTATAATGATCATTTTTCAAATGAATAATGTATTTTTTTTATTATGAGTACATTTATTGTTGCTTGTTGATGATAAGCATTGAAGAGAATTTTATTAGATTTTATAGAAACAGAATTAATCATGACTTTGACTCTTAGGTTAGTCCTCTCTTGTGACGTCCTGTTGACTCCCCCCCCCTCCCCCCGCCCCACATCCGCTCCCCAGCATGCACGTCTAGTGAGGCACAGCTGCTGGTCACTCTCAGCTGAGGCATTCACTGGACACTTAACCCTCTGATGACTATTGACAGAGTGACACTTGTAACATTCAACAAACAACAACATCTTTATTGAAGAAAACCCAAACTTCAATTAACCCTCAGATTACTAAATGACAGTGACACCTAAAACATTTAACAAACAACAACAATACTGAAGAAAAAATAAACATAAGCTACTAAAACGCTCAGAATTACCCCATTACTTCCATCACTGTCAACTGCATCTTTCATTATTGTACCCCAAATCTTGCACTGTATTAAAATCAAGGAGGAACCACATTAGACCAAAGGGTTAAGCTCCTGACCTGCATCTGTTACCTGTCCCCATCTGTTAAACACCTTGCAAGGCTATTAACCCTTACTAGAGTCCACCCCTTTACTGCTGATGACCTTTCTGACTCCAAAAGAACCTGGATCCATTGCAGAAAGGGCTGGAATGCACACACTTCTCCTGGAACACTGGTGAAGTTATGAAAAAGAGGAAGAGAAAGTGGGAAATGTATGATGATGAGGAGGAAAAGGAAATATATGTTTGGTACATGATTTGTGGTTGTTTAAAGTAATGTGGCTTATTTTATCATATGTCTTGAAAGTGTTGAATGAAATTATGATAAAGAAGAGGAAGAGAAAGAGGAAATTTATCCCTTAGTTTATGACTATTTTGAACTGTGTAAAGTAACAGTAAAGATAAAGTTAAGATAAAGAGGAGGAAGAGGAAGAGGAAATATTGGCACAGTTTATGATAATACTAGACTAAATAAAGAAACATTACCTAAAGTTAAGATAAAGAGGAAGAAGAAGAAGATCAGCACAATATATAAAAATTTCATACTACATAAACTAACACAGTACCAAAAATTAATATAAAAAGGAAATTAAAAACTAAAAAACTTAAAAAAGAAGGAAGAGGAAGAGAAAATATAGACTTCACTCATAACACCATCAACTAACAACTAACCAAAAGCTTCCTGACGAGGTGTGTGCATTCTGGCCCTCAACTCGGCTACTTTTATCTTGGCCGCAACCACTCCCAACTTGCCTTTGTTGTTGCCACTCCAGGACTCTGTGGTGACCGAGGCTGATGTTGCTCCCTCCATCTCCAAGCGTCTCCGCACAGTCAAGTCAGTAGAGTCCCTCATCTCTGCCTCTGCCTCATTACATTCAAATAGAAACTCACAGGTTGGTATCAAGGAACATTTTACTTCTGCGTCTCTTCTCCCCATCGTCACACGCTTGTTGTATGTATGTATCAGTCGGGCAGGCTCGTGCGTATTTTCTTTATGTATGTGTTATGTATTAGGGGCTGTATAGGTTTTATAGATTCATGTATACTTTGATTATGTGTGAATTGTGCGTCAGGCTCTGTATACACTCAACAATTTCCACTGTTTGTTGTTGTTTTCTTAGAGTCCACCCTCCACTTTCCAATGGCTCATTTACATTTTCTATTAATCCATATGCTGTTGTAATAATACATTATACTCCACATCAGACAATGTATAAACCCTTCACAAATTTCACTGTTATTTGTTCCAGCATTGTGTTCAGCTGCCACACACCTCCCACTAATCAGCATTGTTTTCTTTCAGTCAGCACACCAATGTAACCAATCTTGTGTATCCCTTGTCAGGCATTAGAGACTCCACAAACCACTATTCTTTGTCTCCACATAAATCTTTTCACTGCTGTCCGGCACATCTTCCCTTAACCCCTTAGTTGCTGATGACACAATAACACATACTTAAAAAATTACTGCTTAACTTTTATGTTACAAAAATAAAAACTCAGATACTGAAATAACTGAATGACTCATCACTCCTTTCCTTGTCTTGGGAAGCTGCACTCTAAGCCTTCCATAGATAATTGTAGTAAGGCTGAAGAAAAGCCATAGATATCTTTTCTTGTTCTGCAGCCACCACCAAACACTGAACTGGCTAGAAATTCCAAAATCTACTCTTTATCCTCTTTCCTTCTTGTAGATGCTAATAAAGACCTCATACATTCCTTTTAGTGGTGTGAATTGTATATTGTAGTGAGAGGCTGAAGTGTTTCCCTGATGTTCCCTTCCCACTGATCTGGCTTGAGTTCACTGATAACCCACATGCATCATAAGCTCTTCAGTATTGATTAACTATGCATCACACTCAACCAGCACAACACAGTATTTCATTTCTCAGACTCTGCTAGGCTTTCTTTTGTGTTGTGATGGCTAAATCTTGCCTATATGTTCTGTAACAGTTGTATATCCTTGTCCTGCCAACCCTGATACACCGAAACACTTGTTGTCTTCCCAGGAGTGTCTTTCATAATGCTGTCAGGCTATTTGGAGGTTAATGTTTTGTTATATCTACCTGATGTCTTTCTTGCAGTGGTGATGGTGGTGATCTTAATATCTTTCTTTATTATGATGTTTTATTGCTTTTATTCTACGGTGAAGAGAGATTGAACAGTGTGAACAGTTGTTGTGTCTGTTTCTACATCTTTTACTGAGCCTAATTATCTCTTTATGTTATGTGAATTAGGAGACATTCATTAACTTTACTAAAACTGGTGAGTGTGTATAGTTTGCATTCACTTCCCTTAGTTTTTAAATCTATAGACTGAAAGGTAATGTTACTGAAAAATTTAAACCAAACACTGATTCTCTAAGATATATTTCAAGTACATACAGTCACTCCTAAATAACAAGTGTAGGATGAGATAGTACACTTACAATACACAGTACTCACCAACACCTTGCCCTTAATTCTACAGAGATTGAAATTTATTGTATTGAGAAAATTCATACCAAGCACTAATTCTCTAAGTCACATGCAGAGTTACTCCTAAATAACAAGTGTAGAAAGTGTAGGAAGAGTTGGTACACTCACAACACTCAGTATTCACCAGCACCTTCCCCCCAAAGGCCCTGGAGTCGCCGGAGAGGAAGGATGGCCTGGAGCGGGACAGACAGCAGCGGTCTCCCCAGGACGGCCGGGAGAGCCGCAGTGACTCCCTCACCAGCCCGCTGTCCTCGCCCCGCACACACAACCGCTCTGTCTCTCACGACTCTTACTTCAACATGCTGGACAGCCGCACCAACACTGTGCCGTCACAGGTGCCCGTCAAGGAGGAGGGCGAGAGTGATCTAGACTCTCCAGAGAACTCCAGGATTTATCTTGACATCAGTGAGCTGGACCTGAACTTCAGCACAAGCGAGAAGGACCTGAAGGGCTTTGAGGTGGACACGCTCAAGTCCACGTCGAACGAGGAGCCTGACAATATGTCCAACTCCACACTGGACATGGAGAACCTTAGCATGTGTTCCGAGGGCACCAAGAGCAAGGAGAACGTCAGCCCCCGCCCAGAGAAGAAGAGCCTCAAGGACAAGCTGAGGCACCGGTTCACGTCACCGCCCACACAGCGCAGGAATGACCACAGCCTCAGCGACTCCGGGGATGACTCCCACAACAACAGCCTGAAGCGAGCCTCGGCATCTCTCAGGGACAAAATTGTGCAGGCTCTGAGCCCAGAAACGTCTCGCCGGCAGACGGACGCCTCCCCAAAGGCCTCGTCTCCGTCCAGCTCTCCAAAGTTCAAGCATGTGCGCACGGTGGAGGTTCAGGGACCAGACAGCTACACCACCAAGCCTGAGGTGCCCCGGTCACTCATCGGGGACAGGGGCATGGAGCACGAGGGGAGCATAGAGACCGTGCTGGCGGAGATCCACGTGGAGGCAGACAGCCAGGATAACACCCCTTCAAGACTCAGCATGGACGGCACACTCATTGACCCTGAACTGCTGGACAAGATCACGCACCTCAGGACGTCTCCCTCTGTGAGTGCATCTGAGGTCAGCACAAACTCATTGGCCGAGGCGACGATATCAGACAATGAGAGCTTCACCCTGGGCAGCAGCAACAGTGGTGTGGGCATCACTGAGGGCAAGGAAGTGCTATCAGACACTGCCAGTAGCCTCACGCAGTCTAACTCTGCTACCCCCATTGCTGCGTCCGCATTCAGTGTTGCCCCTGAGAACCCCGCCACACAGAAAGAGGCAACCAACAACCCCATCACCCCAATGGAGGAGGACCTCACCCCCATGCAAGAGTTCCCAAAGCCCAGACCTAATTCACTGCTGGGATTGCCGACTGCCGAGCTCCTCTCCCTGGGGTCTGCTCTCACCTCTCCCGAGACTCCACAGGGTGACTCCACCTTCCTGGAAATCCAGTACCACCCCTTGAGCGACACCACAGAGCCCTCCACCCCGAGTGAGTCTCAGTTTGTGCAGGACCTGGTGGGGGTGGGGCCAGCAGTGCCATACCAGCCCCCCATGGAGGAGCCGCGGCAGTCCAGCCCCCTCTCAGTGGACCTGAGCAGCAGCGACGACCCCACGGAGGAAGGCCCGACCTACGAGAACGTGGAAGCAACCAGTTCGTGTCTGAATGTGGACCCCACCACCGCCGCCCTCCCACCCTCCCCCTGCACCCTGTCTTCCCAAGGGGACTCCCAGGCAGACGACAAAGCTTTAATGGACCAATCCGGCGGCCAGAGCTACGACATCCCCTATGAGAACCTGAATTCGGTGTATGAGAACGTGAATTACAGCGCCGAGTACGAGAACTTTGAGTATGGTCCCGAGTACCAGAACGTTGAGTACGAGGCAAATACAGAAAGCCTGGAGGGGAACAAGACTGACAGCCTCAGGAGTGACGTGTGCAACGAAAGGCAGGAACAGTCGAGTGTGATGGTGAACGCCATGAGTGAGAGCGACGGCCTGGGTGAGGAGAGTGAGGAGGCGATGGCCGAGTGTGTTTACGAGAATGTCGAATCTCTCCCCGGTGAATCTCGTCCCGTGTATGAAAACTTGGAGGAAAGTAGTGCCGAGCAGAACCAGTGTGTGCCTGAGGGCGATGATGCCTACGAGGAGTATCTGTTTGGGAGCGATAGGCAGTACGAGAACGTGGAGTTTGCCTCCCCGGCGCCGGCTGCCCCCGACAAGACCTGTGACACCAAGACTCCCGTAGAGGTGGAGGGGGAGATGGTGTACCAGCAGGTTAAGATATTCCGCAAATCTGTGAAGGAAGTGAATGACATGCTGAGGGCGAAGGGGGAGAGGCGGGAGGGCACGGAGCAGTGTAGCGTTAGCAGTGCGGCGGGTAGTGATAAAGGTGTGAGTGTTTACAAAGTGGACAAGAGTGACCATATTTCAGAGCTTCCAGTACAGGTGCCTCAGATGGGCAACACAAGTGTTCCCCACCCCTCAGAGTCTTTGCCTTGTTCCCAGGACCTTGTACCACAGCCCAGAGGGACGGCCCAAGACCCAGAGCTGCACACTCAGCCAAGCGAGGATAGCGAGTGTCTGGACTCCCCCATCACCTCCTCGTCAGTCAGCATGGCGACGGAGGTGTTAGTACTCCCCGCTTTTGCCTCACCCACAGAGTCCACCACTGACGATGTCACCTCCCCTGTGAGTAGTGATGACGCTAGTTCTCCAAGACCCGTGCATGATGTTCAGGATTACTGCTCCTCGTCTTCCCCTTCAAAAATGCCGGCTGTCCTGCCCAACCTGTCCCCTCCCACCCCAGAGAATGTTCCCACTCCCCCTGCTGCAACCTCCACCCCCAACAGATCCCTGCCTCCCCCAAGCATTATCAGCCCCTCCCCATGGCCCCGCACCTCCCCCAGACACGCACCCATCACTGCCCCCGTGCCCAGGCCCCGTCAGCTGCCCAGGCTAAACTTGTCCTCACCTCTTGTGTCTCCTGTCTCCACCCCCTCCTCCTCTGTGTCTATTTCCCCCGACTCCCCCGCCACTCCAGGCAACAGCTCCTCCCAGGCCACTCCTACTGAAGAGCGGGTCCCTGACTCTCAAATGTCCCAGCCTAGCCAGTCAAATTTTATGGTGGAATGCCAGAGGAGTGAGTTGCCGTGCTCTGTGGATCCTAAATTTCACAAACCAGTAGGGGATAAGGCACAGGGTGGTCCCACAGACCCTGCCATACCACAATTGCCACAGCCTCCTCCCACTACTAAGTCTGATGTTCATGAAGCCAAGAATTTGACTGGCTCTAAACCATCTCCTCTCTCTCAACTTCCCACTTTCCAAAGATATAAAAGTTCCCCGGAATTCAAGACCACTTCCAAAGAGACAACTGGCGAGAATGCCTCTGAGAAAACCACGTGGGAGATCGAGGAAGCGACATCGGCCGGCCTGGCGAACCCCATGACGAACCTCGACTCATCCGACCCACAGAAGAGGGAGAGAATCGAACAGTACAAAAGGGAGAGGCGGTCATTCTTGAGGGAAAAGTACAAATCTGAGAGCTTTCGTGGGGAGAAGGACGACATGATCCTCAGGCTGCGGCAGAAGGCAACGAGTCCATCGCGGCCAGGCGAGGAAGGTGCCGAGGACGAAGAGCTTGTCATGTACTCAGGGTCTTCAGGTGACGTGTTCCAGAGGAGGAGAGAGAGTTTGAGTCCAACCAAGCAGTTAGACCTAGCTGCAGGTAAGACCTCCCCCACCAAGCATACGGCAAGGGCAGGCAAGAGGGAGACTGTCGAGACCAGCACCTCAAAAGACAAGAGTGAGGATCAGGAGGAAGGTTCAGTATTCAAGCGAACATCACCCACCAGGAGAAGTCTGAGTGACATGGGGAAGACTGGAGAACTCAGAAGCCCAACGAGGACTCGATTTTCCTCAGGAGGCGCAGCGCCCTCCTTCCGCAGGAGTAGCAGCAGCGGCAGCAACAGCAGCGCCGGGAAGCCTGCTGAGCCCGTGGTGCAGCAGCCTGGCACTAAACAGCTTCCAGAGAGAGAGTTGGCACTTCAGCATTCCAGTTCTGGGGAGTCACGGTCTAGTCCTCCAAGGAAAAACTCTTCATCAGCAAGCCCAGTGACAATGCCCGACATGCTGCCCCTGCAGAGACCAGGCACCAGCCAGGCACGGAGGGGCAAGGCACCCAAGAGTGACGATGATGACATCAACGTGAAGGCACGAGTGGCAGTCTGGGGCAAGCAGGACAAGCCTGGCACCCCCAAAGACACCAACAGCATCAACAAAGAAGAAGTGGAGACCAAAACAGAGAAAGCGACAACGAAGAAGCAGGAGCAGAAGGTGGGGAAGGAAATGGTAACTAGGAAAAACTCAAGTCCCACTCCCTTGTCACCAGTTAGGAAGTCCTCTCTCCCCAAGGCCACTCCCCCTTCCCCAGGCATATCTAAAGCCCCTTCCTCCTCCCCAGGGTCAGGGAAAGTCTCTCCCCCTGGCATCCCCAAAGCTCCCCCCCTGTCCCCCACAAAAGTCAGCATGAAGGCGGGAAACAAGCAGAAGGAAGAGGCCATTGATGCTGCCAGTGCCACTGCGAGAGGAAACCCAGGACAGCAGAGCAGGATTAGAGACATGGCAGCCATTTTTGAACGCGATTCACCCACTGGTTCCAAGCCGGTCATGGTGAGGCAAAGCTCAAGAGAAGAGAAGAAGGAGAGGTAAGTGGAAGTGAGTGTTGTTCTCTCCCTGTGGTATATGACCCTCTCAGTGTGCTTCCCTTTGTGTTCCTCTGTTTGTGGCGAGTCTCATCCGGGCCTTCACTCTCTTGGTGTCCTCTCAGTGTGGGCAGCTGCCACTGTGTACATACTTGCCTCATGAAGACTATATGTAGTCAAGACACACTAACATTTACAGAGAAACTTTGCAAGTGCTTGATATTTACTTTGTCTAACACTTCACTTTGAAAGATAAATATTTGTATCTAGTTTTGTACTAAATAATAAACTAGAATATTGGCCCCACTCCTGCTTCATCTCAAGCCAATTTCCAGGGGAAAGTCCCAACTGTAGATGAATGATAATAGTTTTAAGAAACCAAGATATATAAATGGCATCACATAACATTGACATAATAGCAGCAGCAGCAGCACATCATACCTGCCCTAATGAGAGCTGTCGTGCCGCCAGGTACTGAACACCTGACGCTGCAGGTCTGCTTCACCAAAGATGAACTCGTCTGCCGCCACCTGGCCCAGCAGGGGTTGGTTTCCCCTGCTGCCGAGCCTGGCCGGGGTGGGCGTCCCCTGCTGCCTGCCTCCCCAGGCGTGGGTGTCCCCTGCTGTATGGCAAGGCAGGGGCGAGTCACACATGAACTGGGTGACAGAGTGCTCAGCCAACCCTTCCCCCTCACCTCCCCGCTTGAGCCCCACTGCCCCAGGCCCCCTGGACACCCCGCCCGGCAGAGGCAGCCCAGGGCGCCGCCACGACTGCTCTCTATAAGGAAGAACTTGTTGTTACATTCCAAATATTTTCTCGATATGTGCATGTTATGAGCTACTTTAGAACTATACCAATTCTCTCACTCACTCCTGACAAGATTGTGCCATTACATCTCTATAGGCAATTTTGATCCAGATTCTTATAAACACCCATTCTCCTCCTCCCCTTTTCCTCCCCATCCTCCCCCCCACAACCCACCAATTCATGATCCGAAGACGACGACAATGTGTGTGTGTGTATATTCTATTAAATACATCCTACTATTTTATTGCTCAGATTTGTGTATCTCATGCCCTCAGCTACAGTGGTGTACATACTCAACAGGCTCACTCCAGCAGCAAGTGTGAGGTTCAGGCTTTTGTGTTGCATCAGTTTTGTTTTTGCTGTGTGTTTGTGTGTGTGTGTGTGTGTGTGTGTGTGTGTGTATGTGTGTGTGTGTGTGTGTGTTTGTGTTGATTCTGATGCGAGTATGTTTTTTTCTTTTTTTATATTTTTATAGGTGTCTTTCAATTTGCCTTTTTTTTTTCTTCTTCTTTTTTATGATTTTTTTTGAGTTACGGTTTGTTTTGTAACGCGTTCATTAGTCAGTGAGATAAACCATTGACTCCAGAAGCACAAGATATATATATAGTCTGTAATACCAATCCTGTATTGTATTTATTTCTCTCGTTTTTTATTCCCTCATCTTTAAGCACGATTTGAAAGAACTATATACTATTTTGAATACTAAAGGAGCAGCCTCTATCTATACAATATATAATCGGACCAGTCATCATTAGGGAAAGTCAGTTATACATAACATACGTGGTGCAAAACTGTTTTTCATAGATTACATATATTATAAAACTCCATTTGTATAAACTGCCATGACTCGTTTTGAAGATATCCCAATGTACATACTTGTAAGAAATATAGCTATGGAGAAATTACCCACATTATTTCATCTCACAAAGCCTCCTGTGTCTAATATATTATGGTGATTTCTATGTTTTGTTTTGTTTGCAGGACAACATACAGAGAAAACAGTTCCTCTCATCACTCCCTTTCAGCCACCTCTTATGACATGCAGGGTACACAGTGGCAGTATCCTTAGCCCCTGCCACTGAGCCAAGGGAACAGGCTCATTATGAAGGAGCAAGGGTAAACTAATGTGTGCTAAAAGCCCTTGCTATGGAAGTATATGTCTAACTGTGGTATGCCCAAACTCCTGGGGTGTAGCAGGGTGGTACATGACTCTCTTTCCACCAGGGGCTGATGGGGCAGAGTGAGGGTGGGGTGTGTATGAGTTTGTGGTGGTTTATGTGGGTCACCTCATATAGGATTGACAGTCTGGGGTGTATAGGTGAATTTTTTATACTAAGAGGGATTGTTGTGTGTAGTCCTTATGGCCTTGTGTGGTTCCCTTAATGCTGTTTTCATGCTTTATTATGATGTCCTTGCTGTCTAAAATCTTATGTGCTGTTCCTCTCAATATGATCTTATGTTGTTATGGTTTTATCGTTTTTTTTTTTTTTTTTATGTTCTTATCTAACATTCTGGTATGATTGAGTTGAAATATCTGCATTTTTTTATATAGGTTAATGAAAGATCAACAAACTCATTGGTTACAAAACCTACAGATTTATTCAACTTTAAAAAATCCAGAAATTTATTCAACTTTTAAAAACCATAAATTAATTAATCTTTTAAAAACTATATATTTATTCAACTAAACTAAACTCATCTTGGAAAAAAAACTACAAACTTACCCATCTTATACACTTATTCGTATTTCAAAACTTAATAATTTATTCATTTTCACTGTATTTCAAGACAGGCCGATAGGAGACAGCAAATAAACCTTAATTACTACATATTCTCTCAAATATCTGAGTTATTTTGAGCATAGGAATATATATATATATATATATATAGAGAGAGAGAGAGAGAGAGAGAGAGAGAGAGAGAGAGAGAGAGAGAGAGAAATAATTGGTTTGAAATAATACTGAAATTCCTGACAGCACAATTCATCTTACAAATCATGTGATGAAAGGTTCATAGACATTTCACCCTCACAGGGAAAACATATCGTACTTTACATTACTCACAATAGACATAATTGAATTTCGTGTCTGTATACCTGTTTATGATCTCCGACCTGTGTCGAGGCATACATTAAAGGTAAGGAGGCTGGATTCTGTTAAGGTAAGCATGTTGTGTTTTGTATTTAGGTGATTTCAAATTGGAAATAGGAGTCATGTTATTTTTATTTATTTATTCATTTATTTATTTATTTATTTATTTATTTTAATATTTTTATTTATTATTTTATTTATTTTTAGATTTAGCCTCGAAAAAATCTTGTATCAGCGAAGCTGTATGGTTGTCTCAATCTATTAAGGCATAAGGGAAACTCACACGAGGAAGGAATTACATGCTATAAGTTTGACCATTCAGGTAAAACACGAAATATGGTCAAAAAGAGGTTACTTTCCGAGTTAAAAGATTTGTTGAGTGTCAGAAAAAAAAAAGCATAACATCGTATAAATGCATGACAGCTTCCAACAGGTAAAAAAAAAAAAAAAAAAAAAAAAAAAAAAAAAACTTTTTATTCTTCTGATAGCTAAACATATCCATAAGATCGAAAAACTGGTGAATGAAAAGTCCAATCGATGACTATTTTCGTGCAATAATTAAACTTAAAAAGAAAGATTAGTTTAGTTGAATATATATATATATATATATATATATATATATATATATATATATATATATATATATATATATATATATATATATATATATATATATATATATATATATATATATATTAAGATTAATTAATTTATGTTTTTTTAAGTTGAATTAAAAATTTGTTGGGTGACAGAAAAAAAAGAAAGCATATCAAAATATCACATTAATGCATGATTTAACTTCCAACAGATCAGAAATAGAAAAAAAAAAAAACTGCAAATAATATACTTTTCACTCGTCTAATATCTAAACATATCCCATAAGATCGAAAAACTGGTGAATGAAAAACCTTATCGATGACTATTTTCGTGCTATGATAAATGTATATCCATAGAATCAGTAATAAGACACAGAAAAGGAAATGGGAGTGACTGGAGGCAGGACTGTGGGTCTACAAATAGCGGACTGCAGGCAACATAGTCACGGTGGAAAGTTCTTGAACTTTTTAGAGATTTTCACCACATTACCGCAAAAAAACTGGCAACTTTCTATATGGCTAATGCAAGGGCGGCCAGGAGAAAGTAGGTTGCATTTGGTAAGCAGAAACGTGATAATTGTAATTGAGAGTAGTAGTAATCGTAGTAGTAATAATAATAACAATGGTAATGATGATGATGATGATGAGGAGGAGGAGGAGGAGAAAAAAAAGAGGAAGAAGGGGAAAGAGGAGTAGTAAGAAGAAAACAACAAGAATATATATATATATATATATATATATATATATATATATATATATATATATATATATATATATATATATATATATATATATATATATATATATATATATATATATATACAAGGATAAGAAATTAAGAAAAGAACAAAAGATGAATGAATAAAACCAGACACAAAAAGTTAACTCAAATACAATACCATAAAAAAATCACAATCACCATTTCCTCCAAAACAACAACAACAACAACAACAACAACATTTTAATTTTCCTGCTATATCTTTTACTATCATAGCCCCGTGAGGGCCTAGTGGCCTTTCCTTAGCTGGGTCGTGCTTCTTACGTAACACCTGGCGGGATTCCTGTCACATGAGTCTCCTTGCAATATAAGAATTCTCAGGGAAGGATTTTCAAGCTTTTCGACTCATCACTATCTTTTAAGAGGCTGTAGTGAACATTACTGATATTTTTTAAGAATGTTGCGTTGCTCGGTAGACAATGGTGCAAAAATAGAAATAGTAAAAGCAGAACAGGGATATTAAAATGCAGGGAAATTATGTTTATTAACGTGTTGAGATAGGTAGGGTGATGCACTGAAGGAAATAATGACAGCATAAGGTATTACAAAGAGCTGATCAGGTATAAGTTTGAAGAAACTGACATGAGTAGAAGAGTTTTAAAGAAGACACAGTTATTGTATGGCAGAAAACAGTATTAGTTAACACGCTTTGATGCCTTGTGCTAATCTAGATTCAACAGGAATCTCTAAAATAAGGATGGCAAGCAGAGATAAGGACAGTAATTCTTAGTAAGAGAAAATAATATTGGGATAAATTAGGGTAAAATAATGTCAGATGGCACGCTTTAAGGTCTTATGCTAATCTACGTTTAGCAGGAATAGGATAAAAAGCAGAGAAATAGCTGTCAAAAAAACCTTGCTAAAATGTGCACGCTCTCATCTCGTGTACACAGTTATGTAAAAAGAAAAGGTCCCATGCAAAGCTGCACCCAAAACAATCTTTCCATCAGCATTAAAAACGTCAGGCGCTGTCAGAGTAATGAGCTGCACGGGAGAAAGATGAAGTAATCACTTGATAAATAATACAATAGTTATCTTAGTATTAAAATAGCTATGCACACTCGTTGGTTACTAGGGGTGTAAAAGTACCCATTCAACACTCCTTTACAGAAAACCTCACCACGGATTTCAAGCTAAAACCACTCCCCGCTCCTGTCTTTTTTACCCAATATTTTAGTAGTGACTTGCTGTGGATTAGTATATCACTATATTAATGTTTTAAGCCATTTAGTTTATATTTCGGGCGAGGGGAAATGTTTGTAAAGAGAATATGGAGTAACGTTAAGTTTAGTAGAGCAAAGCTTGAATCGTGCGTCAGGCAGCGAAAAGTGATTCATCCATTCTCTCTTGTTCTTTCATCTATAAATTATTTTTTTACTTAAATTACACATTCCTCGAATTTGTCTTGGGTTAAAATTATATTATAGTTACCCAATAGTATAGCTATAAGCGTAATGAGTGTTGTAGGAGAGGTAGAAACGTTAAAAAGTCCCGCCCATATATACTTCTACCAGCCCACTCCCTCTCTCCCTGTTAGTGTGCCGCCCACCTCGCACCGGCAAAGAGGCAGAGGCAGGATTGGTGCTAACCGGTGTGCCTAGAGGATCTAAAGTTAAATATATCGCCAGACTGATACAATGGCCGCCAGTAACACACTTTCGACCCTCAGAAGAACTGCGCCTGTTGTAAGTACTGACTCGGGGCACATGGAGGCAGGAAATCCCGGCGTTTGATTTTTTTTCAGTCTCTTAAGGGCGAACGAAAGAGACATCATGAGTTTTCGCCTTCCCTTAGCTAAAGTACAAAGATTTTGCTCTTGTTACACTTTGGGATATAGAGATATAAACATGTTGTAAATGTGTGTGTTTGGGTCTGCGTGTGTGCGTGTGGGAGTGTAGGGATGAAGCTGTAATAGGAGTGGTCGCGGGAGAGGAGGGACAGAGAGAGAGGGAGGGAGAGTGTGAGGTAATAGCATGGGCGGAGGGAGTGTAGGGAAAGAGAGAAAGGGAGGAAGAGGTACAGGAAGGATATGGGGGGAGGGAGTGGGAGAGAAGATAGATAGTTTTTGGGGGAATAGAAAAAGTGTGAATCAGGAAATTAAACTTCCTTATTCTCATGACAGACTTTTTCACGTGATCATGGAATATGTTAATTTCTGATATACTTTCCTTGCTTAGTGTCAGGTTAAGAGAATTAGCTTCGAGGTGAATGATAGTCGTATTTTCCGTTAAGTGCATTGTGAAAGCGTCTGTCTGCGTTTGTGTGTGTCATGCAGAGAAAGAGAGAGAGAGAGGGTGGGTGAGAGTAAGAGGTTGGCAAGATAGGTAAATACAGGCCGTGGTTCTGCATACAGTGGTGGGTTTACACGAGAGAGAGAGAGAGAGAGAGAGAGAGAGAGAGAGAGAGAGAGAGAGAGAGAGAGAGAGAGAGAGGGTCAGTCAGTCGTTCAGTCAGCCCCTACTAATTTGACACATACACGCGCATACACATACAAAAGTTACATTAATTCAACCCTCAACTCAGATATAATTTTGCACACACACACACACACACACACACACACACACACATATGCACACATCCCTCTCTCCCTCCCTCCCTCCCTCCTTCCCCCATCCTCCTTCATCCCTAACAGCTGCGCTCTCAAAACCCCGGACACACTAAGTTACTGGTGATTCGATTCCCGGTAAAACTTACGACCCGTTTGTGGTGAAGGAGAAACTGGGAAAGATTGTTGAGGTGGAAGGAAGAAAAGAATGGGGAGGTGGGAGGAGGGAGGGAAGGAAGGAAAGTGGAATAGGTGGGAGTGTTCAATTAGTGAGTCACTCGTGAATCAATACTCAGTAAGAAATTGATGATTAGACTTGAGTTCTTGGTATCTCTCTCTCTCTCTCTCTCTCTCTCTCTCTCTCTCTCTCTCTCTCTCTCTCTCTCTCTCTCTCTCTCTCTCTCTCTCGGCGGGAAAAATAGGAAAAGAAAGATGGTGATGGTGGTTGTAGTGAAAAAAAAAAGTGTTTTTCTTGGTTGTTGATGTGACATGGTTCAGTTTATCGTTTCTTAATTGGTGTGTGTGTGTGTGTGTGTGTGTGTGTGTGTGTGTGTGTGTGTGTGGACGTTGCCTTGGTTTGTTAGTATATGTTGTGAAACGTTTACATTGTTCAATAATTATTGTGAAATGTTCTTACATACGTAGCTTGATATGTGCTAGAGAGAGAGAGAGAGAGAGAGAGAGAGAGAGAGAGAGAGAGAGAGAGAGAGAGAGAGAGAGAGAGAGAATGTTCTTTAAAATGTGTAAGACATGGCAGTGTTATGGGATAAAATTGCAAATAGGAAGAAAAAACAGGGGGGGAAGAGAATACCATCCAAATAATAATAATACGTGAAATAATTTTTATAGACTAAAGGAACGGTCATGGATATAAAAAATGTACTTGTCTCTTGGTTACGTAAATAAAATTGTGTATAGTTTTGTAATCAGTAAAACTTTAAAACAAGGAAATTGAATAAGATTGCAAGCTACAAATTGTTAAACTAGGTGTTGGCGTATGGATGAAAGAGGCAAGTAAAATTTTTATATTCATGACCGTTCCTTTAGGCTATAACAATTATTTCACGGGATTATTATTATCTGGATGGTATTCTTCTCTCTCTCTCTCTCTCTCTCTCTCTCTCTCTCTCTCTCTCTCTCTCTCTCTCTCTCTCTCTCTCTCTCTCTCTCTCTCTCTCAGTGCTGCATACAATAGAACGTGACTGGCAGGACATGACTTTTTATTTTATTTATTTATTTATTTATTTATTTTTTTGAGAGAGAGAGAGAGAGAGAGAGAGAGAGAGAGAGAGAGAGAGAGAGAGAGAGAGAGAGAGAGAGAGAGGCAAGCAAACACTTCGTCCTTCGCCTAAAAACTTTCATTCCCTGTAATAAGAGAACATCATGACATGGTCCCTTTAAAACCCCTCCTCCTCACCCAACCCAGCTCCTCCCTACGTCTCTCCCATTACGTAATCTAGTAAACACGATTTGGTAATTTCCGAATAGAGTCTGTGGAGAGAGAGAGAGAGAGAGAGAGAGAGAGAGAGAGAGAGAGAGAGAGAGAGAGAGAGAGAGAGACGTATGGTATTGGATTTTGAGGGAATACTTTTTTTAAATATTTTTGTTAGGCTAGGTTTAGTTATAAGTAGGTAAATTTGTTTTTATTTTAGTAGTAGTAGTAGTAGTAGTAGTAGTAGTAGTAGTAGCAGCAGAGGTTTAGGTTAGGTTTTATAAAGGGGTTTTGTGAGGTTAGGTTTGGCAGTAGTGTGCTGAGTGAGGCTGGCAACAACAGCTGATTCTGTATGCACATACACACACACACACACACACACACACTAGGGGGTAGGGGAATTTGCAGAACTGACAGAATAGCTCTCTCTCTCTCTCTCTCTCTCTCTCTCTCTCTCTCTCTCTCTCTCTCTCTCTCTCTCTCTCTCTCTCTCTCTCCCTCCCTCTCTCGTGTTCCCGCAATAGGGTAAGAGCTATTTTTAGTTCATCTCTCACTCAACTTATTCCGTTTTTAAGCTAGTCAAGATTTGGCTGAGTGTCGTAGTAGTAGTAGTAGTAGTAGTAGTAGTAGTAGTAGTAGTTGTTGTTGTTGTATTAGTAAGTAGTAGTGGTGGTGGTAGTTTTTTTTTTTTTTTTTTTTTGCTTGGGATGCTGAGATCACGTGACAAGTGATGTAGCACACACACACACACACACCCACGCACATTCACGGAAAGGACTAATTCTACGAAGTACCAAAATTCTCTCTCTCTCTCTCTCTCTCTCTCTCTCTCTCTCTCTCTCTCTCTCTCTCTCTCTCTCTCTCTCTCTCTCTCTGGCAGCATCATTCTCACTGTCCATGCCTCATCAATCTTCCCAGTGACACACACACACACACACACACACACACACACACACACACACACACACACACACACACACACACACACACACAC
>NC_087183.1:15372367-15414867 GCF_035594125.1 Scylla paramamosain
CACGAAATGAAAAATACCGTAATTTGTTTGTTTCGTAACATTCCGTAACATGTATTATTACTTTATTTTATCAATTTTCTTCCTATTTTCGGCTTTTAATCACAAGTAGGTTACTCTTTCCGTTTCCTTTCCTACATCTTATTTGTGAGCCACTTCATGGGTCTTGAACCTTTAAACATGGCGTGGAAAGCTTTCAAGTGCGTCTGTAGAAAGGATTTGAAGTGCTGAGAGAGAGAGAGAGAGAGAGAGAGAGAGAGAGAGAGAGAGAGAGAGAGAGAGAGAATGTGTGGTGCAGGCAAATAAAGCAAGTGTTCCCATCACCACCAGACAAAACAAGACTACCGGGAATTCAAGACCTAATGGCAGTTCTCAAAGGCAGTGGAGGTGATTAGCCTGGGTTGTTCAGTAGTGTTTTATCCCCCTCTCTCCCCCTGATGGTGCAGAGATCTGGTTGAAACTGCCTCTGAAATTACGAAAGCACCCTTGAAAGCCACATCAACTGGTACGTCAGTCATAAATCTCCCACTAACTTTCTCATGAGACTTCTTGAACTGAAACTCCATTATGTCACTAGAACCTGTTAAACCCATTAGAAATTACGAAAAAAAAGAAAAATCCTGTAAAACTTAATCACGAAAAAAAAAATCCTTCAAATACCAACAATTTCCAATGAAAACTGCCAAACTCATTAAACTCAGGAAAATATTGAGAAAACAGTAAATCACATTAAAACCAATCAAACAATCACTACCTCCACGAAAACTCCAATTACGCTTACTAAAACCTGTTAACTTACCTCAGAATTACGAAGTACCCTCGAAAACCTCCCTTGAGAACACCAGTAACTTAAACTTTCTCTAGAATCACGAAAACTCCTTGAAAATATCCTTAAGAACCCCAACAACTCCCTAAACCATCCCTAGAATCACGAAAACCCCTTGAAGATCCCCTTGAATAACTCCCACCACAGCCAGTTGATAGGATGACAGAAGGACAGAACACAGACGCTGAAGGAGAAGAGAGTCCTTGAAAACATGAGGTCCCGTGGCTGCCTGACGTGGAACCAGATGCCTTTCCCTTTAATTTGACGCCCACATCGGGAATCAATATACCTCCTGCTGGTACTTGCATGGACGGTGGTTCTTTAAGCTTTCGTGAGATAAAATATGTAAGCTGTTTCAAGGTCGTGATGTTTGTGGCTTGTTTATTTTTTGTTCGTTTGGTTGTTTGGTTAAGGTTAGGTTTCATTATTTATTTATTTTTTTATATATTTGTTTATTTATTATTACTGTTGAATTTCTGCTGGTACTACTACTACTACTACTACGTACTTGTTCATGTTTTTATTATTATCTCTCTCTCTCTCTCTCTCTCTCTCTCTCTCTCTCTCTCTCTCTCTCTCTCTCTCTCTCTCTCTCAGACATGAACACGACGAAAGCAATCAAGTAAAGCAAACATTGAGGTCTGAAGGGATTCGAACCTGTAGCTATCGGTTCACGAGAGCATATCTGGGTCATGCGTGACGTCAGGAACATTGATCATGTGGGCCATGAGAGAGAGAGGGAGAGAGAGAGAAGGTGGGGGGTATGCGTAAATACTGCACCCACTAGAAAGATGGAGACCTTTTGTGTACATATATTGTAGTAGTAGTAGTAGTGTAATTGGTGAAATAATATAAATAATGTGTTTAAAGAAAGCATTTAAGAATCGCATATCAAAATATAAACAAGGCCCAGGCAGTTTGTTTTAAAATTGACTTTATTATCAAGTGTTTCTTTGTCTTACTCGAAAATTTCAAGGCTCTAGTGGAGGTTTCAATTTGTCAAGGGTGTTTTCAAGATTCTAGTGACAGTTTAACAGGATTTCTGTATCACCAACAGGAAAAATAGCCCCAAGAACCTGGCTAATGATCTCTGTGTCCTGTGAAAACTACTGGTGAGAGAATGTATCATTAAAAAAAAAAAAAAAAGTAAAAACAAGAAATATAAAAAAAAGGTAAAATTTACGAGATCAGAAAGTCAAGTTGTTTATAGGGAATTACACGTACAACATTCAGTCATTTATTTCTTCACTTGCCAAATTGCTTCAAAAGGTCAAAGTGTACAGCAGAGTTAGTAAATCAAGTGGATTACAGTTTACAAGGACAGCATTACATAATTTCCTTCCTCAGGTGTTGTGCAAGTTAATTACACACACAACATTCTGTTCTTAATAATTTTGTCTGAGTTAGGTGGTAGACAACTTTACATAATGCCAGGAGAGAAAAGAAAATCAGGTTGTGTATAGCTAATCTCATACACACAACACTCATTTATTTTCTTAGGTGGTGTTTACATTTAAATACAACACAACACTTAAACATTTCACTCACTCCCTCCTTTTTCACTTGGCAGATGCTTCAAGAATATCAAACTGTGCAGAAGAAAGTAAAATCAGTTAGTTAGTAGCTCTTTACACACAGCATTCAATCATTTCACTGATTCTGTTCTCCTTCAGGTGGCAGACTGCTTCAAGAATGCCACACTGTATAGCAGAGAAGAGAAAATCAGTTTGTGTATAATTATTCACATGCAGCTCTCAATCATTCTCTTCCTCATGTGTCTATAGTTAATTACACATAGAAAACATTCAGTCTTTAATCATTTTGTCTTCAGATGGTAGACTGCTTAAGGAATGCCATGAAGAAAGAAAAACCAAGTTGTTTATTATTATTTACATACATCATTGACTTGTTCCCTCCTCCTCCAGGTGGCAGACTGCTTCAAGAATGCCAAACTCTACCGGAAAGAAGTGCCTGCCTCCGGAGAAGTGTCGCGGGAGATGGTGGTGCTGTTCACGTGGCTGGGCGCCAAGCAGAAGCACGCCCACAAGTATGCCAAGTGCTGGACACGGCGAGGCCACGATGTGCTGTATGTCACCACCTCTGTCAGGGACCTGCTCTTCCCCAAGACTGGAGCAGAGGTGGGGAAGACATGCTGCATCTCTCACTCACTCATCTATACCTAACTGCTTAACTTGTACTTATTTCTTAGTCATTCTTTCTCTTAATCCAAACTGCTTTACCTGTTTTTTTCATTCACTCATCTACTCTAAACTGCTCCCTCCTATGCCAAGCTATTTTATCTGTATTTAATAAAAAAAAAAGCAAGCATATAATTGCAATTCCAATAAAAACACCACAACAACCAACAATAACATGCATACAACATCAACAACACCCAGACAACCATTAACAACCAAACGGGGCAATTGGCAGGTAACAGCAAATCGCGTGGTGGACTTCCTGGACAAGAAGGAGTCGGACGTCATTGTGCATGGGCTGAGTGTGGGCGGCTACCTCACCCAGCGAGTCCTCATGGCAGCACGGGATTCACAGATCAAAATATCCCATCAAATATTCGACAGCTTCAGTAAGTGTCGGGACGTTTGGGATTGATTCTTGCAGGGCTGATGCTGTGGAGTCATTTATGTATTTGTTGTTGACGTTTCATGTTTTTTATGTAGTTTGTTTTTCCTCAACTTTTCATGGCTTGTGTATGTGGCAGGTGTACAGTGTTTTGTTTAGGTCATGTTGCCTTGTTAATTATGCCAAGTATGCTTTGTGGTCAGTAAAACACCAGTCAACCAGTCAATGTGCCATAGTTTGAGGCTACAGAAATGCCCTGGTGTAAGGAGACAGTTACATGTACCATCACTCACTCCTGACTCACTCTTGTCCTTTCTTTGCATCTTGTGGTCAATAAAATATCAGTCAACCAATATACCCTTGCTTGAGGCTTCACAAATACCTTAGTGTGAGGCAAAATACCTGTACTGTCACTCATTCCTCACTCATACTCACTCCCATCCTTTCCTTGCAGCGAACTGTTCGGGAATGGAGGCTGGGGTTCAGAACGCAGTCCATCCCAAGTACCGGGGGCTTGCCAGGGCCTTGGTTGGGTAAGGACTGCTGTGATGCTGTCTTGTCTCCTCTGTGATACACTGAGGAAGTCTTCAGTAACTTGTATTTCTATTGTGTTTTGTGCCTTTCCTCAGTCTTAGGTCTCCAGACAGTCCCCTTGCAAGACCTGACAGTCGTTGGGTTCAGAGTGTATTAGAGGGGTTAATATTGAGGGAAAATGCTGTACACGATGGAAAGGAGAGGTGTGTGTTACTTGGTTATTGGTTATGAATTATAGTTTTGTAAATATTTCTGGTGTTTGTTTTCATTGGACCCTGATCCAAGCTGACTGTAACACACCTTGCTCTGCTGATAGTAAGACTTCTTGCCATTGGTGGTTTTAGTTATTGATGCCAGGTGTGTTAATCTTGCCCCTTCCACTGACTGTTTCCCTTCTGGACTTCTGTCTAATTCACCTTTCTAGTAATTTTGAAGACTTCCTAGCTTTGGTGATTTTAGTTAATGGCACCAGATTCAATAATTCAACATCTCCTACTGACTGTTCTTCATCTGATCAGTGTTTCTCTTCAGGATGTTAATCTAAGCTGACATATACAATATAATAATGATAAAGATTTTCTGCTATTGATTTTAGTTAATGATGCCAGATATGATAATTTTACCTCTCCTGCTGATTGCTCCTCATCTGACCAGCATTTTCTCTCCCAACAGAGTTTATGTCAAGTATGCCGATCTGTCCAGTATTTATGAAGCACAGAAGTTTGCCCTGACCTCCCCTTGCAAGGCTCCAGCTTTGTATCTACACAGGTGAGTTGGAAGGTGACCTCAAACATACACAGGTGGCATTATGGACCAGATTCTAAAACACCTCAGTGTCACACCTCCACTACTTTCAAAATACTCTAGATGAAGCTACAAGGGTTTTTCAAGGGTGTTTTTATAATTCTAGTGAGTGATTAACAAGATATCTACATTATTGACAGGAGAAACACTTGAGAACTAATCATCTCTGTGGCCTTTGAAAATAGTTGTAGTGAGAGAGTATAATATTTTTAACACAGGCTTGAGTGTGATGAGGAACACGGCACAACGACACAAGATTTCCTCCTCTGTGACTTGTTCCATCTCATTACAGTTTAGCTGATGAGGTGACTCCATTCCCGGACATCAGGGGGGTTGTCCAGGCGCAGCAGAAGGCCTCTATCACCACTACTTACCTAATCCCTGCCGAGCAGAGAGTGCCCCACGTCTCCCTCCTCAAATGCCTCGGTGATGAGAAGTACATGGGATACATTGATAAGTTTATAGGTGAGTGACACACGGCAGCACGTACAAACCCCTCCACTTCCACGTTTGTCACTCAGCGTTGCCAGTGTGTGAATCGCCTGCTGTGAACTGCATGCTTCAACTAGTATTCAAAACCAATCTGGCCAGTTCCTCCATCACCCTCCTGCTTACTTGTACTGGCTGGGATGGTAAGAGTTGAATCAGACAGATGTGATGAATGTGGAAGTGAAGCGGACTGTTCATGGGAGTTTAATGCTTTCACTGCTCTTTGCTTGCCACCTCTATCCTTAATTACTAACTTCTCTGAGACATCATTCTTTGTTCTGCAGCCAGCTTCAAACATTGTACTGGGCAGAAATGACAAAATCTGTTCTTTTTATGCCCTTCTTCCTTGTAGATGCTTATAAAGACTACCTGCATTGCTATTAATGCTGTGAATTGTTGCATAAGGGTTGGTTCATGCAGATGTTGAGGTGATGTGGTGGTCTTGTCTGCCAGTTACTACCCTGAGAGAAAATGAGAGTGTATATGTAGCATTGGGTATAAGAAGGATATGGACAGTACTTCATATTCCCAGAGAGAGCTTAGCATATCAGAGGTGTTGTGGGTATAAACAGTAGGAACAAGATTTTAAGTACTCAGAGAGAACTTCCTTTATTCAGTGTACTTTTTGTCACTTTATTAATACTTAGTCAACTGTCTCACACATATCCCTTCCTTGACGCACCGTTCCTTCCTTTCCTCCCCCACAGACGGCTTCAGAGGATGCATCACGAATCCGAACCTCGACCACACGCACTTAGCCACCACGGACTACATCATGGACGTCCCAACATTCTACCCCCGACCGGATCCTTGTCTCACAATAAGGGTGTGTCTTAGGTGTCCCATGGCCTGGTGTTCCATCGAGTCCTCCCCCAGCGTGCATCACCAAGAATCCTCCTGCAGCATCCCCCTGTGTAGACCTGAGTAGAGCCTTGCAGTGCCACCTGAGGGAGTCAAGTGGTGTCTGACTCCCTAGATTGGAAGCCCTGTGGTGGTGGGTAGTGTCAAGTGAAAGAACCTCAGGTAATTGCATGCTAGGAGAGTAACGTTCTTGATTTTTTTTTCACTCTATTTAGTGCTTAGTATGTTCTTGATACTTAATGATTTGTAGGATTTGTTTTTTTATTTTTTGAAGAGTCATTGATTCACACACCAAGGGTATTTATTGTGCTGGATTGGGTGACAGAGACAAGGTGTGGTGTGTGTCTTGTCCCAGCCACCCTGCAGTTAAAGAATTATTGGCTTGGAATAAATTGTCGTTATTTCCACCAGGGAGGTAAAAGATTTCCTCCCCATTTGCCCTTCTCTGCTGGGGTGTAGGTCTTTTCAGGGGTGCCTGTGTCCTGGGGAGGCTGCTGACCAGGGCTGGCAAGGTCCATTCCCTGAGGTTGGCTTGGAGAGTCGATAGAACTAAAGGTTTCAGTCAAATAGCAACTTTTTTTTACATTAAGAATTGTCTGTCAATGTAGAGCATTAACCAGTGATGCATTATTTCAACAAGTGTCTGTCAGTGAGGCATAAATATTAACCAGTGACTCATTATTCCAGCAAATTTGTCAGTGAAGCAGAATCATTAACCGGTGACACATCATTTCAACACACGTCTCTCAGTAAAGCATGATCAGTAACCAGTGATGCATTCTTTCAGCAAGTGTCTCATTATTTGCCTCCATCAGAACACTAAGGGACCAAGGACTTGCTCTGCACAGTACAATTACATGCTATCAATTTTGGTGAAGTCTTGGGGGCAGAATTTGAGTAGAGGGGAGGAGGATACATTCAGGCAGGACCTGTTCACTGTGTGTGAGGGCAGAGTCGCCCTTCAGTAGCGGTTAGTGGTTCGCTGTGCACTGCCTTACCTGAGGTTCTTTCAGCAGAGGGACCACAAAAGCCTCACTATTGAACACAAATATTGGAGAATCATGATACTATTTTAATGTACTATATGTACTCTGATGAGGAAGTCTTTTATATCAATAGTTTTAATTTTATAATGAATATATATATGAGAATCATACATGAATTTATTGTGTGTGTAACTTCGTACGTACTCAGAAATGACCTATATATATATATATATATATATATATATATATATATATATATATATATATATATATATATATATATATATATATATATATATATATATATATATATATATATATATATATATATATATATATCTATAACTAGAGGCAGGTGAACATAAGGTGTTATAATATATATCTGTGTTAGGTGTTATTAATGCTACCTTAACCTTGCCTCTGTGTCTCAAGGAAAGAAGTTTACAATGGAACTGTGCCTGTGTTTATGAAATACAATGTAGGGTACAACTTACAGGACACTGTAACCTGTACACCAAAAAAAATGAATTGCTGCTTTTTTTTAATATACAAAGGGAAACTGACCAAGGGTAAAAATGAATCCAGGAAATAAAAGGTCCACTAATTGTCTCTCTTAGAATAGAAACATACTTGAATTCCCTGTCTTGGAGTGTCACAGATGGAAAATTGGTCTAAAGGCAGAGTACATCTTTAAGAAACACCCTGACTGGGGGGTGAAACCCTTTGTACAATGATAAAGTAATAATAGGAATAAGCAATAGGAGCTAATGATTGTAAGGTCTCAAGATAAATCCCTTGTCTTAGAGTGTCACAGATGAGAAAATGATTTAAAAGCAGGATAGATCTTTGGGGAACACCTTGGTTGGGGAGAGAAGTCCTTGACAGATATAAAGAAAAACTTTTAGATGATGAGATGTAATGATTTTGAGTTCCTGAGACAGGAAATTGATGTAAAGACAGAGTAGATTCTTAACCCTTGTTGCGGAGTGAAACCCTTAACACAGGTATGAAGAACAGGCATTAGATGGTCAGACCTAATGACTGCAAGATCCTCAGATGATTTCCAGGGTCCTTACACCTCCACACCTCCACTGATTAGAATGTGGATGATGTGGGTCAAGTGTGTGGATGTGGATGTGTGGATGAAGTATAAAAATGACCTTGGAAGCACATAGAGCCAGGTGCAAGTGCCTAATTAGAGAAGAGGCAGGTTAATTATAGCTACACCTGTTGGTAGATGAGAATAACACCTGTGTGCTTCTGCCGACATGCTAGGGATGATGCGGCACACTTTGGGGCAATTAATGTGATAAACAACATTGACATCAACGATTTACCGGGAATCCTAAGATATTGAAGGTTTCCGACATCCACACGAGATTTTCCAGCACAGGGGTGTTTTGGTTCTCATCTGAATGGGTTGCTGTTGAGTCAGAGATGTACTGTGAGAGGATGGAGAATAAAGTATATGATGTTTGAAGTGGACTTGTTGCTGTCAATTGTCTGTCATTAGTCACCCTCTTTATGATTCCCGTGGGATTTGAATTATCTTCCATCGAACTTCAGTCTTCTTCATAAAGGTCTGTTGGGTAAAGTTTGTTTCTATTTGCTTGGTTTTGCTTGTGTTGCTCTTAAGTCTCTCACTTTTCATTGGTTTCACTGTCTAATTTGCTTGTTTAATGGCTGCGGTGCCATTCTGATATGTTCAACTTTAACCTTTCTGCTACTAAAAGTCTGTTGGGTAAACCTCATTTGTATTTGCTTGGTTTTGCTTGTGTTGTCTTACATTACTCACTCTTCATTGTTTTCACTGCCTAATTTACTTGTTTAATGGTCATCATACAATACTCATACACTCAACTTCACCTTTTCTGTTTGTAAAGATCTGCTGTGTAAATTTATTTGTTGTTTAAAATTCACTTCTATTTCTCTATATTTGCTTGCATTCCTCTCACCCTCCATTGATATACTGCCTTGTAAGTCGTTTTTGATGGCTGCGGGATGTTAACTTTTACTCTTCTTGCTCATAAAGGTCCATTGTAGTATGAAATTCAATTGTATTTTGCTTATATTTGCTTGTATATTTCTCTCACTCTGCTGGTGTTATTTTCTTGTAAGTTAGCTGTTTAATGGTAGCTGTGGGGCGTAAATGCATCAAACTTAATTTTTTCCACCTAAGACTTAATTATTGTTTGGAATTCACTAGTATTTTGCTTATATTTGCTTGCATTCCTTTTGCTCTGCAGATATATTTGTCTTGTAAGTTGCTTCGTGATGGGTGTGGGGCATAAATGTACCAGATCTAACTTTTCCTGCTCTCCAAAAGTTCATTATTGTTTGAAACACATGTATTTCATTATACTTACTTGTATTCCTCTTACTCTTGTGCGGTGCCATTGTCTTTATAAGTTATGCATCAAATTTCACTTTTCCGGCTCCTAAAAATTAATCGCTGTTTGAAATTCACTTGTATTGCATTAGATTGGCCTATATTCCTCTCACTGTTGTGCTCTGAGTCAAGGTGTTTAGGCGAAGGTCCTCTCATTCTTGCTTTCCATCTTTCCAGAGGTGTGGAGACGGCAGAGGGGGAAGGAAGCAGGTTCTCCCAGCTATCCAGAGTATCAGGCAGTAGGTGAGTTTGTAAGAGTAAACAAAATGGTTAGTCTAGATTTTAAATAAAAAAAAAAAAAAGTTTGTGGAAATAAGCAATATGGATTATGTAGATTTTAGACAAGGAGAAAAAAAAGACGAAGCAAGTTTGTAAGAATGACCAATATGGATGCTTTAGATTAAAAAAAAAATCGTGAGAGGAGAAGAAAGAAGTCGAAGGGTAGAGAGAAGAGGTGATAGCCAGCTGAAAGGAATGAGGAAAAAGAAGGGTGGAAAGAAGTCATAGGTTAAGGGAAGAAGAGTGTGGAAAACGGAGGGAAGGGAAGGATGGAGAGAAGAGGTGATAGCTGGAGGAATTAAGGAAGGGAAGGAGAAGAGGTGATACATAGAAGGGAAGGATAGAGGGACGGAGGAAGGGAGGGAAAGAAAGGAGAGGCGGTAGGTAGACGGGAGAGGAGAGAGGTGATAGATTGATAGGGGGGAATGAGAGGAGAGGTAATAGATGAAAGGGAGATAATATAGAAAGGAGGGAAGGGTACACTGGAGGAAAAGATGGAGGAAAGAGGAAAGGGAAGAGAGGAGAGGTGATAGTTTGGAAAGAGAGGAGAGAATCCCTTTGCTCTCTCTCACCACGACGCTTCGAAGGCCACAGAGGCAATAAACCGGGTTCTCAAGACTGTTCCTCCTGTAAATAACGTAGCAATCTTGTTAACCTGTCCCTGGAACCGTCAAAACCCCCTTAAAAACCCGTGTAGCCTCACCTATAGAGCCGTTGGAAAGTTGCGGCGCAGAAATGATACAGAATACGGTTCTTTTAGAGGGGAGAGAGAGATCGAGGTGACAGTTGAATGGAGGGAGGGAGGTAGGGAAGGGAAGAGTGGTAGGAGGGAGGGACGGGTGGAGGGGTGGAGGCAGGGAAGTGGAGAATATTTCATTTAGTGGCCAGCGGGTCCCCGTTCAAGGCGCACGCTGCTTCCGCTCACGCCGTCGTGCACGTGTGTGTGAGTGCGTGCGTGTGTATCCAAGTGATTTTTATTGTGTTTACTTCGTTTTTTGGTGTTTTGTTTCACAGTGAAGGGAGGGAAAGTAGGAAAAGGAAAACGATTTGTGGTTGACACTTTTCTCTTTAGTTTCGTGGTGTGTGTGAGAGAGAGAGAGAGAGTAAATAGGAAAATTACGATAAATCAGCATATATAATAATAATAATAATAATAACAATAATAATAATAATAATAATAATAATAATAATAATAATAATAATAATAATAATGATAATAATAATACCCATGAGAAAAATATAAAGAATTAGAGAAAAACAAAAAGAAAAAGAAATGCAAAACCTCCCAAAGCTTTCGGGTCTCGTACGCCACCGAGGGGGGAAGAAAAAAACTATCGTACTTTGCCACACTAAAACGTACACTTGATATCGAGCAAGAAAATAGATAGATAGATAAAGAATAGACAACTATAATTAACTGAATGAATGAATAAAAATGGTGAAGTCTGAAGTGTTTAGCACGAGAGGCGGGCATTCCGACACGCTGGCGAGCACTGTGATAAGAGTGATTTATGGAGAGAGAGAGAGAGAGAGAGAGAGAGAGAGAGAGAGAGAGAGAGAGAGAGAGAGAGAGAGAGAGAGAGAGAGAGGTCACTGCCTGCTTTTGTGAATGTGATGTAACCACAGGTGCAGTGTTTTATTTATTTTCATTCTTCCTTTCTTTCTGTCTTTCTTTTTCTTTTTTTTTTTCCGAGTGATGTAACTGAGTGGAATAGCTTACGTAAATATTGGTAAAGTAATCATAACAGAATTCAGATCACACACACACACACACACACACACACACACAGAGAGAGAGAGAGAGAGAGAGAGAGAGAGAGAGAGAGAGAGAGAGAGAGAGAGAGAGAGAGAGAGAGGAAAAGTTACGTAAGAGTAAAACAAAAGTGACGAAACTATATTTATTATGCATACATGGAAAAAATCTAACATCTTTAGAAAAAAAACGTAAAAACATATTGGAATTGTTGTATTAGAGGATATGCGTTATTATTGCTATTGTTTATTATTATTATTATTATTATTATTATTGTTATTGTTATTATTATTATTATTATTATTATTATTGTTATTGTTATTGTTATTGTTATTGTTATTATTATTGTTATTGTTATTGTTATTATTATTATTATTATTATTATTATTATTATTATTATTATTATTATTATTATTATTATTATTATTATTATTATTATTACTATTATCTAAACATGAAAATATCAATTGTATATCAAATATCTTTAAAAAATGTCAATAATCTTAAATATTTTTAAACGAGAGAGAGAGAGAGAGAGAGAGAGAGAGAGAGAGAGAGAGAGAGAGAGAGAGAGAGAGAGAGAGAGAGAGAGAGAGAGAAAAGAAAATACTATTAATATTAACATCATTATTATTACTAAAGGAACGATGGCAGGTCACGTGATGTAAACATATCATTCCTTTAAGGGGCTGATGATAACAGAATAATAACATAAAGAATAAAAATAGAAGCAGTCATGAAGAACAAAAATAAGCAAGGGGAGGATAAAAAACAGTGGAAAGAGAGAAACAACATAAAAAAAAGAACAAAGAACAAAGGCATTCCAGAAGGGAAGAGTGGAGGAGGGAATAATTTAAAGGAACTTAACCTTCGATCCTCTCTCTCTCTCTCTCTCTCTGTCTCTCTCTGTCTCTCTCTCTCTCTCTCTCTCTCTCTCTCTCTCTCTCTCTCTCTCTCTCTCTCTCTCTCTCTCTCTCTCTCTCTGTCTGTTATTTCGAATTTTATTATGAATATTTTTGCTATACAGGGAATATTTATTTATTTATTTATTTATTTATTTATTTATTTATTTATTTATGATTATTCTGTGTATATTTCTTTGTCTGTGTTTTTTTTTATTATATTTCTGTACGTTATTGTTGTTGTTGTTGTTGTTGTTGTTATTACTTTATTTATTTTCCTCACATAATAAGAACGAAAGGTGAACACGAAACCTGTCCAAGAATATTAGGATTTACACACACACACACACACACACACAAACACAGATTAATGGTGGCGTTGCGTGTGTGCTTAATAATCAATATTTGCGTAATGAACGAATTATAGAAAGTAAAAAAAAAAAAAAAGAAAAGTAAGAAAAAAAGAAAGAAAACAGATCAGGCATTTGAGAGAGAGAGAGAGAGAGAGAGAGAGAGAGAGAGAGAGAGAGAGAGAGAGAGAGAGAGAGAGAGAGAAACCTACGCAGAAGGGTTAAAAAAAAAAAAAAAAAAACGTACCTGCAAAAAAAAAACGGGCTTAGGAAACCCTCCTTCCGGCAGCACCCAGCCGAGTGGTGCCTGAAAAATTACTCCACACGCGAGGAGGAAGAGGAGGAGGAGGAGGAGGAGGAGGAGGAGGAAGAGTAGCTATAATAGAAGGAGGAATCGAAGGAGGAGGATAAGGAGGAAGAAGAGAAGGAGGAGGAGAAAGAGTAATTGTAATAGTAGGAGTAGGAAGAGAAGAGGAAGAGTAGCTACAATAGAACGAGGAGGAAGAGGAGGAGGAGGAGGAGAAAGAGGAAGAAATAGCTACAATAGAATGATGAATCGAAGAAATAGGAGGTGGAGGAGGAGGAGGAGAAGAAGGAGGAGGAAGATAAGAATAAAGAGTTATAGAGGAAGAAGGAGAAGGAGGAAGATAAGGATAAGAAGAAGGAGGAGGAAGATAAATAGAACAGGAAGAAGTAGAATTAGAAGGAGGAGGAGGAAGATGAAGATGAGGAGGACACGAAGTAGGAGAAGGAGGAGGAGGAGAAGGAAGAGGAGGATAAAGAAGGTAAGGAAAAAGTCACCGAAAAAGGATTAGGAAGATAAAGATAAGAATTCTCAGGAGTAGGAGAAGGAGGAGAAGGATAATGACCTGAAAGAAAGAGGAGGAGGAGGAGAAGGAAGATGAGGACACGAAACAGGAGCAGGAAAAAAAAAAAAAGAATGAGAAGAAGAAATATTAAGAAGTTACAGGAGTAGGAAGAGGAGGATGAGGAGGAGGAGGAGGTAGAAGATAAGATAAACAAGAAACAGGAGAAGAAATAGTAGTAGTAGTAAGAGGAGGAAGAATAAATAGAAGATAAGAACTAGGAGAAGGAATAAAAAGACAGGTAAAAAGAGAGAGAAAGGGAACACCTGTACAACAATATAGGCACGACAAACCACAGCAACACTGATAAGAACACCCCTCACAGAAGCATCCAGCCCACTCTCCTGTCACCAGATGATAACAGAGGGAGCCAGTGACGTGACATGACGTGACGAGTCTGACAAATATTTACTCCTGCGATCCTTTACCAGAGGGGCCGAGGCAAAACACTGGCTAGACGCAGGGAGGGGGATCAGAGGCGGTGGCAGACACGATTCATTCTTTTATAAGGGGGATCTGAGGCCCGGAAAGGGATCGAGGGGTGGAGAGTGACGTGCAATGGGGTTTTAATAGGGTGTAAAAGAGCTGGTGCCATTACACGAGGTCTTAACGTTTGAGGAAATTGGGGTTGAAATTTGAATTTAAAAGGATCGGATTTTGTGTTATAAAGGGTTCGACTGCGTGAAAGGAGTTGTGGTGAAGGGAATAGGGTTAGAAAGGGTCTGTAATGAGGGAAGGTGAGGAGAAATAAATCTGGGATACAGAGAGGAGGAAAATTTATTAAAGAAACGAAAATATGAATGAAAGTTAGAAAATAGAGAGAACACGATTTTAAACCCGAAAAAAAATATATATAAAGAAGAAAAATATGGATTTATCACACTGTAAAAAAAAAAAGAAAAGGACAAAAAAAGCAAAGAAATAAAAGATACATTTAGCATAGACAAAAAAAGAAAAGATACAAAAGAAATGAAAAAAAACGAGAAAATAACGAAGAAAACATAAATCAAAGACAGAAGAGGGTAATTCAGAGAGAGAGAGAGAGAGAGAGAGAGAGAGAGAGAGAGAGAGAGAGAGAGAGAGAGAGAGAGAGAGAGAGAGAGAAGGTAAGACATAATGAGACGTTTCCAAATAAGTACCTGGCTTACCTGGAGGGAGAAAATACAGGTAGGGGAAGAAATTAAGGCATGGAAAGGAGGAGGAGGAGGAGGAGGAGGAGGGAAGAGGAAGAATAAAAGTCTGCTGGCAAATTAGAGGTAGAAAGAAAGGGAGAATTGAGATAGACAGCACTGGTAGAAGGTGTGTTTTTGTGTGTGTGTGTGTGTGTGTGTGTGTCCATCTCTGTTTGTCTGTCTGTCTTTCTGTTTATCTGTTTGTTTTGTCTATCTATCTATCTATCTATCTATCTATCTATCTATCTATTCAACTCTTCTCTTTTTTTCTTTGTTCCTTTGTGTATGATTGTTTTTCCTCCTTTCTTTAATTTCCTTTTATTTATCTTGTCAAGTTATTATATTTTTCTTGTTTATTTATTTTTTTCTTTATTTCTCTTTCATTCAAACCAATTTTCTTTTTCAACTTCATGGAAATTATTAGATATCAAACCAGCCACTGAAATCTTACACACACACACACACACACACACACACACACACACACACACACACACACACACACACACACACACACACACACACACACACAGAGAGAGAGAGAGAGAGAGAGAGAGAGAGAGAGAGAGAGAGAGAGAATTGAACAGAATCGTGATAGTTTTTGTTAGGTCAATGCCACCTCTCTCTCTCTCTCTCTCTCTCTCTCTCTCTCTCTCTCTCTCTCTCTCTCTCTCTCTCTCTCTCTCTCTCTCTCTCTCAGCATGATTGACGCAAGGGGAGGGGAAGGAAGGAAGGAAGGAAGGAAGGAAGGAAGGAGGGAGAGGATTAAGGGAGGAATTCAAGGAAAGAGGAGAAAAGGGAAGAAAGAAAAGAGAGGAAATCGAACAACATGAGTCAGAGGGGAAGGAGAAGTGAAGGGAAGAGTGGACAGAAGAGGGGAGAGGGCATGGAGGGAGGGGAGTGTCTGAGAGGGAAGAAAGGGGAAGATTGGGACATATAGAGGGGAAAGGAGGTGATGCAGAAGGTTGGAGGGGGATAAGAGGGGAAGAGGGGAGGGCGAGAGGGGAAGGAGAAGGAGTTGGCGTGTCAGGTGAGGAAATCCCGCGACAGAACCTATCTGAAGGTGAAAATTACTCCGTCAAGAAGGTATTTACTCCTTCAGAAGGGGGGAAAATAAACAATAGGTAAATAATGGCAAGCTAAAATAGTCTTGTTGCATCAAAATAAATATGTAGTGTAAATAAACAAGATTTCTCCTCATCTTCGCTTTTTTTTTTTCTTACTTTCTCTCTGTTGGTATTTTCTCGTTTTCTTTTCTCTCTTTTTTTCTTTGTTTTGTTACGTTTTATTTATTTATTTATTTTTTCGTGTGTGTGTGTGTGTGTGTGTGTGTGTGTGTGTGTGTGTGTGTGTGTGTGTGCGCGCGCGTGTTTATCACAAGTTATTGAAATGTGCAAGTTTCCTCCGTAGATTTTTCCTCTTTTATCTGTAGACTAAATGAAATGGGGCGAAATTTTTTCTTTTTTTCCCGTAGACTCAATTAAATGTGTCAGACTTTTCTGTAGACTGAATGAAATGTGGCAGACTTTTCTGTAGACTTTAATGAAACATAGCACCTTTTATCCGTAGATTAAAGATATTTCTAATTTTCTCACTGTTTATATATCTATTCTTGATAAACGACATAACTCTCTCTCTCTCTCTCTCTCTCTCTCTCTCTCTCTCTCTCTCTCTCTCTCTCTCTCTCTCTCTCTCTCTCTCCATATACACCCAAATTTATTAGTATTCTTTCTCCTTTGTTCTCTATAGAATTTTTGCCAGTGAGTGAGATAGTGAAACAACGAAACAGTGAGACAATGACCCCTAACCGTGAACCATCAACATGAACCAGTGAACCAGTGAACCGGACTGGATCAAGGAGAACTGAGCCAGTTTTAAAAGGACAAATAAAAGGATCGATAAGTTTGAAGCCTGAACAAATAAGAAAAGTATGCGTGCGTGATTCAGTCTGTCAGTGAGTGTGTGTCGTGTTGTGGTGGAAGACGCGTTGCCCGGGAAGAAGTGAAGTGGAAATTCTGTTGAAGATTTTGAAGTTTTATTGAAGGTTTTTGAAGTTTGTGAAGAATTTTGAAATTCTCTTGAAGATTTTTGAAGTTTTGATGATGAATTCTGGAGTTTCGATGAAGAATTTTGAAGTTTTGATGAAAAATCTTGAAGTTTTCTGAAGAATTTTGAAGTTTGATGAAGATTTTGAAGTTTTGATGAAGAATTTCAAGTGTTGATAAATAATTTAGAAGTTTTGATAAAGAATTTTGAAAGTGTGCTAAAGAAGTTTTGTTGCACGAGTGAAGTTTTCCTGAAGAAGTTAAAAGTTTTCCCTGAAGAAACTGAAGTTTATCCCTTGAAGAACTTAAGCATTTCCTGCAGACGTGAAGTTTTTTCCTGAAGGACTGAAGTTTTCTTGAGCTAAAACCAGAAGACTTTAATCTTTCCTCAAGAGCTGAATCCCTGAATGAATGACGCTTTGCTGCACACGTAAATGAGGTTCTCGAAAGTCGTGAAGCCTCCTGAAGAAGTAGACACAATATCCTGACGAAGTAGAAAGCGTTCCTAGCGACGAAACATCACCTAAGGGAACCAACACACCCTGAATGAGTACAGGGGCCCTTCAGAAGCGAAAAGAACCACCTGAGGGGAAGAAGCAAACCCATAACCTTCCTTCAGTAGGAAAACAAAGTCACCTGACGAAGCAAAACACAAGAACCTTGCTGTAGAAGAGAATAAAACTTGAATACAACTATACCTAATGGAGGAAGTCAATCCACAAAGCCTCCTTCAGTAGCAAAGTAACACTACTGACGAAGGAAAACACGAGAACCCTGCTGCAGGAGAGAATAAAACTTCCATGCAACCACACTAATAAGGTCCTTGGAGTTTCGTGAAGGAGAGGCGATAACTTACCTGCAGCACGTCATAACACTACCTGACGAAGGAGGATCATTTACCAGAAAATTACCTGCAGGAGACGGTCAGCTTCTCTAGAGGAGCGTGACACGTGAGGCGCCTCAAGTCAGTTGTTGGTGAGAGGAGGACAAGACTCAAGCCCTTCGTCGCCTCCTCCTCCTCCTCCTCCTCCTCCTCCTCCTCCTCCTCCTCCTCCTTCAGAAATTAAAGGTAAATCACAGGTGTTATTAAAAGTTGCAGTTTATTCAGTTATTTGTTTGTGTATTTATTTATTTGTCTCTTTCTTTCATTATTTCTTTTCTTTCTTTTCTTCTTCGTTTATCTATTTATTTATCTATTTATTTTCTATAATTGGTAAATGTACCTTATGGTTTGATTGCTTTCTTTTTCTTTTATTGTCTGTCTGTCTGTCTGTCTGTCTATATATCTATCTATCTGAATGTATGTATGTTACTGCCTGTCTGTCTGTTTGCCTGTCTTAGTATCAATTTCTTCTCTCTCTCTCTCTCTCTCTCTCTCTCTCTCTCTCTCTCTCTCTCTCTCTCTCTCTCTCTCTCTCTCTCTCTCTCTCTCTCTCTGCAGTAAGTTAGCGTAGAGCAATATTCGTAAAAATACTTGAGTTACGCTTACAATCGTGGACAAAAAGAAAATGTAACTTGGAAATGTTCTTGGCTGTGACGGAAAGGAGGAGTAAAAAAAAAAAAAATGCTTCTAAAACAGGAACGTGTCGTGTGGAATCAGAGAGAGAGAGAGAGAGAGAGAGAGAGAGAGAGAGAGAGAGAGAGAGAGAGAGAGAGAGAGAGAGAGAGAGTAAAGTTTGGATATTGTTGTCGACATTTAAGTAGCGGCTAGTCTCTCTCTCTCTCTCTCTCTCTCTCTCTCTCTCTCTCTCTCTCTCTCTCTCTCTCTCTCTCTCTCTCTCTCTCTCACCTGACCTTCCAGCACTGAAATGAAACGTAAAATAGACATGTTTTTATGGAACTGTTAATTTGTTTGGTTTCTGAATACCAATCTGCTTTGTTTGTGTTTGAGAGCAGGAGGAGGAGGAGGAGGAGGAGGAGGAGGAGGAGGAGGAGGAGGAGGAGGAGGAGGAAGGTACGTGTTTGTCTCTCTACCGTGACATGTAGGTCAAAGAAGAGGAGGAAGAAGAGGGAGAGGAGGTGGAGGAGGAGGAGGAAGAAGAGGAAGAGGAGGAATGATATTATTCATATATCTCTTTAATAGTCCAGAAAGAATGTACACTATCTATCTATCTATCTATCTATCTATCTATCTATCTATCTATCTATTTATCTGTCTATCTATCTATCTATCTATCTATCTATCTGTTTACCTATCTGTCTTTATAAGTTTTATATGAATTTGTAAAGGGAAGTGAGGAAGAGGACTGGAATGGAAGGAGAAGAGAAGGAATCAGTGGAAGCGAAAGGAGACAAGAGAAGAGAAAGGAAGGGAAAGAATGAGGAAATAAGGAGAATGGAAGAAGGAAGATAAGGGAAAGAAAGGAATGGAAGAAATTGAATAGGGGAGTGAAAGTAGGAGAGACAGGGAAACAAAGATGAAACTATGGAAGAAAAAAAATATGAACAAAAATTAAAGAAAAAAGAAGAAATCGGGAAAAAAGAAAAAAAAACAAAAGAAGAACCTGGAAAAAAAGAAAAAAATGACAAACAAGCCAAACAAACAAACAAACAAACACAAAAAAAAAGACAGATGAGATGGGAATGCTCTAAATTTACCTGTCTAAATTTACCTGTCCAATCTTACCTGTCTAAAATACCTTTACCTACGAGAAGACTTAGCAAGGTAAAGATTTCTCTCCCCCTGAATTCTAAGGGGGGGCTGAAGGGGGAAGGAGGAAAGGAGGAGGAGAAGGAGGAAGGGAGGAGGAGAAGGAGGAGAGGGAAAGAGGAGGGAATGGGGAAGGAATGGAAAGGTATATCTGGGTACGAAAGTTAATGAGAGAGAGAGAGAGAGAGAGAGAGAGAGAGAGAGAGAGAGAGAGAGAGAGAGAGAGAGAGAGAGAGAGAGAGAGAGAGAGAGAGAGAGAGTTACTTACATCATTCTAACCAAGAAGACGAATGGAGGGGAAGAGAAAGATGAAGAAGAGGTAGATGGAAAAAAGGAAGGAAGAGAAAGAGGGAGGGAAAAATGAAGGAGGGGAGATGGAAGGGGAGTGTCACGAGGGGAAAGGAGACAAGTAAATAACTGAAAGGAATAATAGTGATAAAAATGGGAAGTGGGAGATGGAAGGAGAGGGGAGAGAGAGACAGGAGGAAGAGAAAAAGGAGGGAGCGCAAAGATTAGAGAGAGAGAAAAAGATAGATAGAATAAAGATAGAGAGAGGGGAGTAATGTTATATAAACCTCTCTCTCTCTCTCTCTCTCTCTCTCTCTCTCTCTCTCTCTCTCTCTCTCTCTCTCTCTCTCTCTCTCTCTCTCTCTCTCTCTCTCTCTCTAATCCCTCAAACAGTGAAAAATATGACCAATCCCAGTCCTCTCTTCCTCTCTCCCCTCTACCTCTCCCCTCACCCTCCTCACACCTCCCATTATCACCCCATTTTCTTCCTCCCTATCCCTCCCCACTTCTCTGTTTCTACCTTCCCTTTTTCTCTCCTCTTCTATGACCTCGTGACCTCGTTTGCCGCCCAGCTGACCTCTTCTCTTGTCCTCATGAAAAGTCGCTTGCTAAATATTTTTCCTCTCGCTTGATAATGATTTAATATATTTTTTGTTGTTGTTGTTTTTGTTTTGTTTTTTATTGTGTATTTTTTTAGTTATTTTTTGTCCTTTTTGGTTTTTGTTTATTTTGAGTGTGGTGTTTCTTATTTTGGGTCAATTATTATTATTATTATTACTATTTTTACGTGTGTAGTAGTAGTAGTAGTAGTAGTAGTAGTAGTAGTAGTAGTAGTAGTAGTTACGTTTAGAAGTGTTAATACTAATTATTTTTTGAAGTGACATATAGAAAGGTTACGGGATTCGGGAGAAAATATATTCATAAGTCGATAAAATAGTAACTTTGTATTAAGATGAGTTCGTGTGCCTTCTCCCACTCGCCGTACTGGGTCATAGAAAACGAATCCTAGAATACAGTAGCTATCCCAAATAATACTCGTTTTCTTTCACCAAACCCACAAGAAACAGTTGATTCTCGAAGCGTATACTTAACTAAATATCATTCCCAAACCCTTCCCCACACACACACACACACACACACACACACACACACACACACACACACACACACACACCTGTATTTCTCACTTTCTCCCGTACCTCACCACGATTTTTTGTTCTCTCCTCTATTAAGCCAAGATTCACTACGTACCTACAACCTGGCCATACTTTTTATACAGCTGTAGTACCTGTATGTAGTGACTGACCTGGATTTAGCACACCAACACAAAGAACCGTCGCCACTTTCAATAGTCTTCTTCCTGTGTGTTTACAATGATGGAAAAGTATTTTATACTCTTTTAACTTTGCATAAATCAAACAAGTATGTAAGAAATAGGAGTAAAAATAAAATAATATAAAATCAAGTCTGCTATAGGTTATTACACGTAACAACTGACAATGTATTTGTTTATCTATTATTGTGTAGGAAGGGTTCGGACCCAGAATGAGAGAGAGAGAGAGAGAGAGAGAGAGAGAGAGAGAGAGAGAGAGAGAGAGAGAGAGAGAGAGAGAGAGAGTTACATAGTTACATAGAGTTACGTAGAAAAACAGGCCACAACAGACCTTGCGGTCCTCGTGAGGTGACCTGACTTAGGACTACTAAGGTGATAGCAGAAGAAAAGGACAGGAAAGCAGAAGGTTCTCTCCCCACCCTTCACTCCCTCCGGCATAAGCTATACTCGTACAGGAAAAACAGGTCGGAAAGAAATACCTTACGGGGTTAGAGAAGAGAGAGAGAAAAAAAAATAACGAAGGAAGTTTTATAGGAAAGAAAAAATAGATGAAATGAGGTGCCCACATTTGATATATACATATTATATGAATATTTTTCTTCTGGATTTCATAATTTAATCATCTGTAACCTTAGATAGATTTTTATCGGAATATTATTTTCCGATAAGAGAGAGAGAGAGAGAGAGAGAGAGAGAGAGAGAGAGAGAGAGAGAGAGAGAGAGAGAGAGACCCACAAAGTTACCAGTCCTTAAAGAGAAAATGACTTATTCAAAATCATGAGGAAAATAGAATAAATAGATAAATAACATTTTTTTCTTCCATTCATTACAGAGTAAGAGGCGTTTCATGGGCGCCTAAGTCCCAAGGGCGGCGTCCCTGGGCCATGCTGTCGAAGCAGGGGCGTGCGTGGTGGTGGTGGCGGAGAGAGAGTTACCACGACTGCTCCTGACAGGGGATGAGGGAGACGGCTTCCCGCTGGAGGAGGCGCCCCCCTTACTTCCTGGGGGTGGCGCCCTTCTATGTTAAGCCGCCCAAGTACATAGGTGGTGAGTGTTGCTCTTAATCTTGATCTTGATGCTGTGGCTGACTTAGATTTCTTTGGGGGAGGTTGAATGTTTTGATCTTGAGCTTGGCTTGTTGTGTTTGTTTTCTTTGTGCTGGTCTTGTGGTTGTGGTGTGTGGTGGTGTGTGGTGTTAGCTTCGTGAATAACTCTTACTACTTCCTGTTTGTTTTCTTGTTTTCTTGTTTCTTCTTGTGTGTGTGTGTTTTTTTTTTTTCTGTTTCTTGTTCTTCTTGTTCTTGTTTTTCATTTCTTATTTTGGCTCTTTCCTGTTCTTGTTCTGTTTTTATTTTTGTTCATGTTCTGGTTCGTCCTCTTCCTTACCATATATTCGTTTTCATTTTATTACAGCGCCCTTCTTCTTCTTCTTCTTCTTCTTCTTCTTCTTCTTCTTCTTCTTCTTCTTCTTCTTCTTCATGTCAGTGGTAGTATGCAGTTACGAGTACCTAATAATTCAGCAACGCACCCAAACACCATTTCTGCAAGCAAGGCAGGGCACAGAAAGTAAACAAAACCACATCATACTTACTTATTCTCAACTTAAGTGCATGTTTAGCATCAATTAACAACTATACAATAAAAAAACGCATGTATAATACCGCATTGCTCTGTATAAAGGAATGTGATAGTTTTAAAAGTCAATTATCCTTTATAAATGCATCTGATGTGTACTTTAGTTATATAGATATTGAAATTTTCAACTCCTTCCAGAAATTCGTTAGTCATCCCTTTATTATTAGTGGACATAAAGAAAACGGGAAATAAAATGCTAAAATTCGTTTTCGTTCCGTGACTTTTAATTTGACGGTGGGTAAATAAAGAAAATGGAGAGAGAAAATGTAAACAAGGGGATACTTTTATCTTTTTCGTGGGTTTGAGAGAGAGAGAGAGAGAGAGAGAGAGAGAGAGAGAGAGAGAGAGAGAGAGAGAGAGAGAGAGAGAGAGAGAGAATAATGACATCCCAGTTTACATTCATGTCTTATCTTAATTAACTTTCCCATTCATTAAAACTCGATTGCATTTTCATCATTACAAACCAGTCACCGAACAATGATGATGATGATGATGATGACAATGATGGAATGTTTCACTGTCTATTTATGCATTGTCATTATCTGTAAATACGCCAATTAACATTAATAACTTTGCAGGCAATTATAGGATTAATAAAAAAATCTATCTTTATATTTGGAACTAATTAACATTATTGTATTTTCTCTCTCTCTCTCTCTCTCTCTCTCTCTCTCTCTCTCTCTCTCTCTCTCTCTCTCTCTCTCTCTCTCTCTCTCTCTCTCTCTCTCTCTCTCTCCTTTTATTTCCTTTATTTCTCTTATTGCTCCCCGTCTGAGAGAGAGAGAGAGAGAGAGAGAGAGAGAGAGAGAGAGAGAGAGAGAGAGAGAGAGAGAGAGAGAGAGAGAGAGAGAGAAAGGCGGGCGGTGGAAAGAAAACATGCGAGTACAGAGAAAGGCAGAGAGAACCAGGAAAGGAACTAGATTGAAAAAAAAGAAAAAGAAAAAAATAGAGAGAAGAATCAAGGAGAAGAAGAGAAAGAAATAAAACACAAAGAAGAGAGAGAGAGAGAGAGAAAGATAAAATTACAGAGATAAGAGAAAGGAAAATCAAAGAAAGCGGATGAGAGAGAGACAGAGAGAGAGAGAGAGAGAAAGAGAGAAAGAGAGTAAAATCCGAGAAAAATAATAAAGAAATAAGGAAGGAAGGCCGGGAGAACACTAGAACAAAGGAACAACACAAAGATAAGTGCAAGGATAAGGCAGGATTACCATTGGGTCCCTTCAGGTAATCCTACACTGCCCAGCGTCTCCACCCCCTCACAGTCACACACTTCGTCACCACAACTTCACGTGTCCTCCAGGTGGCTTGGTGTTACTTGGGGTTAATTCTCAAGGGCAATTCGCTTCATCACCCCCTTCTACCAATTGACCATAGTGACAAGTTAGCGGAGTGTCTGAAACGAGTCCGATTTGTCAGTTTTTTGTAGTTATCCCCCAAAAAGAAAACGGTGTAACGAGGCCTTCGAGATTCATAGTAAGTTGTTCTCCTCTCCCAGGTTCCCGTGTGTCCGTGTCTCTGTGAGGGCAGTTATGCGTCTCTAATAATCTGAGGGACGCGCCTAATGTCTTTTCTTTTTTGTTTTTCACTTTCCTCCTTCCCTCTAATTTGTTTCCCTTCCCCTCCATGTTTCTCGTACTTTCAGGATGTTTTTTTCTTCTGTTGTGCTTCTCTCTCTCTCTCTCTCTCTCTCTCTCTCTCTCTCTCTCTCTCTCTCTCTCTCTCTCTCTCTCTGTCCTTTTCTTGATATTTTCTTTTATTTCACCCCTTTTCTTCATAAGCTTCTTTTCATGTGATTCCCAAAACTCTTTAAAAAAACATTTATTATTTCCTTTCCCTATTTCCTCCTTTCATCCCTTCTCTTTTGTAAATCCTTGTCTTTTATATTCCCAGCATCAAAAAATACAAAGTGTATTTTTAGTTTATTCGTTCATTATTATCTTTATTTTACCTTTCCTAGCTTTTTATTTGAGTCTAAGTTACCCTTAAGCCTAACTCAAGCTGTACCAGGAAGAAAGCTTGACTTGAGTTTGCCTTTCCCTTCACGGCGACACGCGAGGCCTCAGCCAGTGAGTCATGAAATACCCGTGGAATGTTTGCTGCATGTCAAAACTTTATTTATTTTTATTATTCTTATTATTTTTTGGGGTCTTTGTGGACGTAACATGGCGTGGGGTCTATAAAGATGATTAGGATGCGTTGGTGTCATTATCTTCTTGTTTTCTTCCTGTTTTACGTTTGTTGATATCGTTTTCTTTCTCTAAAATAAACGTGATATTGAATTGTAACTATTAACGTGTTCTGGTGGATTTTGAAGAGTCTCCCATGAAATGCTGTGCTGGAATAGTCATCTCTCCGTTTTCTTCTTATTGTGACTTGGCAGTGTCGTTTTCTTTCACCAAAAATAAACGTGATATTAAGTTGTAATGTTTGATGTGTTTTGGTGTGTTATCAAGAGTCTCCCATGATATTTGTAAGCTGTAATCACCTTTCCATTTTCTCTCAGTTATTCCTCATGACAGTATCGTTTTCTATGTCAGTGTTGACTGGGATTGAGTTGTAAATTTAAGTTTGTGTGTGTGTGTGTGTGTGTGTGTGTGTGTATGTGAGCGAGAAAGTATACAAGACCCTGTTTGTTAAGTGTGAGGTCAATGAAAACTCTCCTTTTTTTCCCAGTTTTCTTTGTGATCTTCCTCGTTTTCTTTCTCTGATTTCCTGACATTTCTCTTCGTCCTCTTCTTCTTCATCCACCTCCTCCCATCCTTTCCATCTCTTATACCCAGTCTTTTCCTGTCATTTGAGATCTTCCCATTCCATTTTCTCTCTATCCATCTCCTCGTTTTCTTTCTTCCTTGCATATTTTCAAGTCTTATTCGTCTTCTGTCGTGAAACCCCAAAAAGAAAACGTGTAGCAGTTTAGAGAGGACTGTGGAAAAAAATATTTGATGCTGAATATGGAGGAGGAGGAGGAGGAGGAGGAGGAGGAGGAGGAGGAGGAGGAGGAGGAGGAGGAGGAGGGGAAGGAAGAAGAGGAGGAGGGTAATGGATTTTTCTTATAGATTTATTTTGTTATTTTTCATCTAAAGTCAAACAGAAGATCTTCCTTTCCTTCTTTGTTGTTGTTGTTTTTGTTGTTGTTGTTGTCTTTTTTTTCTTTTTTTCTTCTTTTTTTCTTCTTTGTTAATTGTTATTGTCATTTTAGTAGTAGCAGTAGTAGTAGTAGTAGTAGTAGTTGTTGTTGTTATTGCTGTTCTTGTTCTTCTCGTTCTTTTCTTTTCCTGTTCTTTCTCTTCCACCACCACCACCACCACCACATTTTCACTCCCCTCTGTGCGTGTCTCTCCTCTCCCTTCTCCCCACGCTACAGTCATTACAGGCAGCCATCAGGTAACACTCACGCCAACACTCATTACTGACTCACCTGGCTACTCACCTGGGCCCCGCTCCACCTCTTTATGGGGGAGAGGAAGGGGGAGGGTAATAAACTGTGGTGTTCTTTATTTCTTGTGTTTTGATTCAAGCTTTTTTTTCTCTCTTTTCTTTCTTTTTTCTTTTTTTTTCTGGTAATTGTGTGTTTGTGTTGTTATTTTGTTTATTGGTTGATCAGTTTTGTGTTGTTGTTGTTGTTGTTGTTGTTGTTGTTGTTGTTGTTGTTGTTTTCTCTTTTTTCTTTCTTCTTCCAAGATTCTTTGCTGTCCATTATTATTATTATTATTATTATTATTATTATTATTATTATTATTATTATTATTATTATTATTATTATTATTATTATTGTTATTATTTTCAGCTTGCATTTTTTTTACCGTGCATTTTTACAGTCTTCTTGTTTTACGTCTTGTTCTCCTCCTCCTCCTCCTCCTCCTCCTCCTCCTCCTCCTCCTCCTCCTCCTCCTCCTCCTCCTCCTCCTCCATCTTCACTTGCATTCCTCTGTCACTCGTCCACAGTGATTCATGAACACTCGGCCTGGAAATAGAAAACATGTGAAAGTGTTCTGAGTTCTCCACAGATGGCGCCACTTGTCTCACTCGCTCGTAAATTTAGAGAGTTTTTCAGATTGAACAAAAACTCATAAGCTGGAGGAGGAGGAGGAGGAGGAATTGTTTCTAAATATGAAAAGTAAGTATTTGTGGTATTTTTAAAGAAGGAGGAGGAGGAGGAGGAGAAAAAAAGGAAGAAGGAGAAGGACGAGGGGGAGAAGAGAAAGAGAAACAATGATAACAACAGCAACTCTCTCTCTCTCTCTCTCTCTCTCTCTCTCTCTCTCTCTCTCTCTCTCTCTCTCTCTCTCTCTCTCTCTCTCTCTCTCTCTCTCTCTCTCTCTCTCTCTCTCTCTCTCTCTCTCTCTCTCTCTCTCTCTCTCTCTCTCTCTCTCTCTCCATCCCCTGTGAAACACTAGTAAATATGACACCTGTGTTAGCCTACCTGTCTCAAGTAATTAACCTACAACCCAAGAACTTACCTGCTTATCTCGCCTTCACTACCACTAATTACTTACCTGTTACTTACCTGGGGGCGTGGGGATTCTTAATTACAGGTGTGTCAGAGAGAGAGAGAGAGAGAGAGAGAGAGAGAGAGAGAGAGAGAGAGTCATGTGGTAAGTGTGTATGTGTGTTCTTTTCAATCGACTGTGTTTTTCAGTTGTGTTTCCTTTGTATATTGTGTTGTTCTGGTGTGGAGCAGGGAGGGAAGGAGGGAGGGAGGGAAGGGAGAGAGGGAAGAAAGGGAGGGAGGGAGGGCGAGAGGGAAAGGTGAGGGAATGTAAGAATTGAAAAGATGAAAAAAAATAATTGATTTTCTTCCAAATATCTCCCTCCTCCTCCTCCTCCTCCTCCTCCTCCTCCTCCTCCTCCTCCTCCTCCTCCTCCTCCTCCTCCTCCTCCTCCGTTAAGATATAGTCACGAGTGAAATTATCAGATTTGTCGTTATCATTAATGGAGGAGGAGTGGGGAGGCACAGGGGAAGAGGGGGGAAATGGAGGGGAAGAAAAATTAGGGTGGCATGTAAAGGGTTGAGGAAAAGGAGGAGGAGGAAGAGGAGGGGGATGAGGAGGAGGAAGAGGAGGGGGAGGAGGAGGAGGAGGAGGAGGAGGAGGAGGAGGAGGAGGAGGAGCAGGAGAATAAGGTGGTGGTGGAGGTCATTATTTTCTCTTTGTTTGGGAGATAATGGAGAAGGAGGAGGAGGAGGAGGCGAAAGAGGCAGCAGAAGAAAAGGAGGACCAGGAGGAGACTGAAAAAAAAAAAGGAGATAAGAGGAGGAGAAAGGAAAAAAAGGAGGAGGAGGAGGAGAAGGAGTAGGACGTGTGGCAGGTCATTACAAACATATTTTTTTCTTCTTTGTGGGCCAAATTATATTCACGCCAGAGACAGTCACGGCCAGGCGGGAGTGATCGATAGGCCGGGAATAGATGGACGGTAGTGGTGGTGGTGGTGGTGATGGAGGAGGAGGTGGTGGTGGTGGTGATGTTGACGGCGTTTGACACACACACACACACACACACACACACACACACACACACACACACACACACACACACACACACACACACACACACACCATTAATAGAAGAGAACATGACTGCTAATAGCCTCATCCTTCTAACCCTTTCACGACTTGTCACGCTTCATAAAAAACTGGTTGTGTTCAAGTTTTACAGCTTTCAACACTTTAAAAATTGTTTTGTTTGAAGTTTTCATCATTTTAATCCTCCATAACTTCTCAGAACTTAATAAAGACTGGTTAGTTTTAAGTTTTATATCATTCTTACTTTCTCTAGCTTCTCAAATTTAATAAAATGGGTTTAGTTTCAAGTTTACATTCTTCTAACTCTTTACAGCTTGCCAAACTTCTCAAAGTATGGGTTAGGTTCAAGTTTCAATTCTTCTGACTCACTTGGCTTCACAGACTTAATAATAATAGTTGTTAAGTTCAAGTTTTATATTCTTCCAAGTCCCAAACTTAATGAAAACGGGTTATATTTTAAGTTGTACACCTTTCTAACTTTTTTAACTTCCTAAAACATTGAAAGAAAAAGAACAGCAAGAATTTTAACTTGACAGGATAGTTGGAACTCCTCTTCTGTCATCCTGTTCTTTCTCCTCCTCCTCTCCTTCCTCTTCCTCCTCTTCGTCATCTTTCTCCTCCAGCAGTAAAAGAGAAATTAAAGCAGAGACAAGCTGTAATAAAAAAAGAAAAAAGAATAGAGAGAACTGTAACAATAACAACAAAGTAAAAATTAGCCTTTTAAAACTCCTCCTCCTCCTCCTCCTCCTCCTCCTCCTCCTGGTAAGACTTGTGGCAAAATTTAGACATGAAACCACTGACCTTGGAATGTTGTCATGAAAATTTATTGACATGCTGGATACACCTGTCTTCTTCCCCTACACCTGTCTTCCCTCAGGTGTGGCGAGGCAGGTGTGTGTGGTAATTAATAGGTGTGATATTAGTGTTGTGTTTGTTTGTTTGTTTGTTTGTTTGTTTGTTTGTTTGTTTGTTTTTGTCTCTATGGGTTTGTTGTGTTTAATTGTGTGTTTGTTTGTGTGTTTTTTTCGTGGGTTAGTGAGTGAGTTAGAGAAAGAGTTAGACAAGGTTAGAGGAAGAGAAAGAAGAGCGAATTAATGAAGGAATGAAGAGAATAAGGAATGAATGAATGAATTAATTAATGAATGAAGGAAAGAAAGAAAGAAAAGAAGAAAGAAATAGAGGAAGAAAAGTAAGAAAGAAAAGTTATTTTAAAATGGAGGAATAAAAAGAGATGAGGAGGAAGATAACAGAATAAACGTATAAATGAAGAAAGAAAGAAAAGAAGGAAAAGAAATAAAGTAATATGAAACAGAGAAAGGAAAGCGAAAGAGAAAAAAAGGAGAGAAAAAGGAATGGAGGAAGAGAGAAAAAAGAAAACAAGAAAAAGAAGAAAGGAAGTAAAGAAAGAAAGAAAAAGGAAAGTATTTGAAACAGAAACAAACGAGAAAGATAAGAGAAGAATGAAGGAATAAATAAATGAAGAAAGAATTAATGAAAGAAAGAAAAAAATAAAGAAAAAATGAAAGAAGGAAAATATTTGAAACAGCAAGACGAGAGAATAAAGGAATACATGAATAAATGAAAAAAAGAAAGATAGAAAGAAAGAAAGAAAGAAAGAAAAAAGAAAGAAAAGAAAAATAATCTGAAAATACGACATGAATTTCGTGAGTTTTGTTGTTAGCGAGCGTTTACTGAGGGTGTGTGTGTGTGTGTGTGTGTGTGTGTGTGTGTGTGTGTGTGTGTGTGTGTGTGTGTGTGTGTGTGTGTGTGTGTTTTAGTGTGCGTGTGGGCGTGTGGGTTGATGCTTCGCCCCCTCCCCTTCCCTCCCCCCACGGATAGACGCAGAGGGGGTTCGGGGGAAGCGGGGGAAGTCGTGTCCTCAGTTTTTTCCTCTCTAATTTCAGCTTCGTAAGAAAAAAAAAAAAAAAAAAAAAAAATAAAAAAGCAAACAAGGTCACTTCTTTTATTTATTTACCCTTGACTTGTTTCCTTCCTTAGAGAGAGAGAGAGAGAGAGAGAGAGAGAGAGAGAGAGAGAGAGAGAGAGAGAGAGAGAGAGAGAGAGAGAGAGAGAGAGAGAGAATTTCTCATCTCCTCTTCCTCTGATATCTCCGATAAAAAGAAAAATAGATAAAAAGAAAAAAAGGAAGGACAAAAAGGGAAAATACTTTCTTTCCTTCTTTTGGTGTTGATTTCCTGTTGTCAGTTTCCTTTTTTTCCTTTTATTTATTTATTTATTTTATTTTTTTATTTTTTATTGGTGTCTGTGTTTCTGCTGGTTTGGTGTTGACTCGCGCATTTTTAGACCTTGGAAAAAAAAGGAAAAGAAAAAAAAAACAAGAAAAGAAATCGTGCTCATAACAAGTTTACATTTACATAAAAAAAAAGAGAAAGAATTCGGAAAAAAAAAAACATCAATAGGAAAATAAAGAAATATGAACACACACACACACACACACACACACACACACACACACACACACACACACACACACACACACACATTCCAAGTCCTTTCTTTTATCATCATTAGAGTTTCCTGTTCCTTTTCATCCACGTACAAAAAAAGGATATGAAAAAAAAAACAAAGAAGAAACAAAAAAAAGTCAAAATATAAACAGAAATTCCTAACCTTTCCTTTCTTTCTTTATTTACCTATTTATTCATTCATTTACCTATCTTCTACATCACAATTTCTTATTTTTACCCACTCACATTCATTTCCTATTTTCTTTCATATCTAACCCTACTCCCATCCTATTTTTAGCTACCAGTCATCAAATCTTCAAAAACCACCCTTAATTATCACGTCATTTGCAACAAGTGTCTTATAACTAACCTATATATCCTTAACACCTGTCTAATTAGTCGTACAGGTGATATATGCTTACCTGGGAGCCCTCAGGTGTGCAATTAGCGGTGTACCTGTGAGAAGTGGGTGTTAATGGCGTAATTTTCAGAGTACAGTGAATGTACTTTTGGAACAGGAAGAAGGAATGGATAGAGGGATAGATGGAGGGAAGGAAGGGAAGAAAAGTAGGAAGATAGATTGGTAGGAAGGAAGGAAAGAAAGAAGGGATAAGAGAAAAGAAAGTTACAGGAAGGAAGAGGATACTGGTAGCGAAGGAAGAAGGGAAGGAAGGAAGGAAAGATGAGTAGATGGAAGGAAGGAGAGTAACAGGAAAGAAGAAAGAAGGAAGAAAGGAGGAAGCAAGAAGTTACAGGAAAGAAGAGGGTACTGGTAGCGAAGGAAGGAGGGGAGGAGGAAGGAAGGGATGAAAGAAAGGAGAGTTACAAGGAAGAAGAGGGTGCTGATAGAGAAGGAAGGAAGGAAGGGGGAAGGAAGGAAGAAAGAGGAGGGAGGTAGAAGAAGGAAGTGAGAGCAGTGAAGAAATGAAGGAAGAAGGAAAGAAGAAAGGAATGTAGGAGGAAGAAAGAGGATGAGAGGATAGCCTTGGAAGAAGAAAAAGATGAACAAGAAGAACAAGAAGAAAGAAAGGAAGAGAAAGAAAAAGAAGACGGGTTTTGAAAGACAGAATTAAAGAAAAACAAATGAATAAAGAAATAACACAACAAAAGAAAAAAAAAGACAAAACAGGAAAGGAGAAGGAAAAAAGAAGGAACTCGAATGAAAAATAAAAGAGGAAAAGAAGGAAGAAGAGGAGAGAGAACCGTGTGTGTGTGTGTGTGTGTGTGTGTGTGCGTGTGGGTGGCGAGTGGCAGTAGGGAGGCGTGCTGCGTGTCTCTGGGTCGTGTCACAGAATAGAGTGTTGAATCCCATTGTAAGGGGGTCAGATTCCTCGTTTATGTGATCCGATTCTTTGTATAAGGGTTTGGGTTTTGAGTATAAGGGATTAAGAGAGAGAGAGAGAGAGAGAGAGAGAGAGAGAGAGAGAGAGAGAGAGAGAGAGAGGGGGGGGGACACACACGTGGAAATCAAAGTAAAATGAAGAAGTAAATAATCGTTTTTCTTTTTACGTTTTCTTTAGTCTCTCTCTCTCTCTCTCTCTCTCTCTCTCTCTCTCTCTCTCTCTCTCTCTCTCTCTCTCTCTCTCTCTCTCTCTCTCTCTCTCTCTCTCTAAGCCTACCAGTCTGTTTTTTATAGACCATCAAGGCCTAACGAGAGAGAGAGAGAGAGAGAGAGAGAGAGAGAGAGAGAGAGAGAGAGAGAGAGAGAGAGAGAGAGAGAGAGAGAGAGAGAGACTTACAAATAGATAAGCAAGAATACACCAAAACCAACAAATAAGCAATTAAATGAATAACCAAAACAAAATGAAAACAACAACAACAACAACAACAACGACATAAAAAAAAACAAAGAAATGAATAATAATTTTGTACACTTTTCATTCATTCGTAACAAGAAACTAAACTGAATGAGAAAGATTGACAAAGAGAAGGAGGAGGAGGAGGAGGAGGAGGAGGAGGAGGAGGAGGAGTCGGTATCAGAGGAAGAAGAGGAGGAGGAAGAGGAAGAAGAGGATTTAGAATAAGGGATAAAGTCAGAACGAGTTTAAGTCACGTATGTTGATCACGTGACTGTCATCAGGAGAAAGTGGCGCATTGGATAAAGCGTGCGTGTGTGTGTGTGTGTGCGTGTGTGTGTGTGTGTGTGTTTGCGTGTGGGTGTGCGTGTGTGAGCGTGCGGGCGTGCGTACGATAGGCGGATGTCACGCGGCGTTAAGGGAAGGGCGGAAGGAAGGAAGGAAGGAAAGGAGGGAGAAAGGGAGGAAGAGAGGGAGGAAGAAAGGGGAGGAAGTGAGGGAGGTATTAAGGGAGAGAGGTAAAGAAGTAGGAGGGAAAGAGGCAATAGGTAGTTATCCAGATGGCGAGGAGGAGGAGGAGGAGGAGGAGGAGGAGGAAAATAAAGAAAGGAGAAAGACTATGAGAAGGGAGGGAAGGAGGGACATAAGAAAAGAAACAGGAAGAGGATAAGAAGGAAATATAGAAGAATATGAAAGAGGAATGGAATTAGAGATAGAAGGATAAAAAATATATATGAAGAGGAGGAGGAGGAGGAGGAAAAAGAAAGAAGGATTAAGATTAGGAGATGAAAGGAAGATAAAAAAAAAAGAAGGAAGAAAACAAGAAAAAAACTGAAAGAAGGAAAACGAGAGAGATAAAGAGGAAGAGAGAACGAGATGTCTTTGTAGGTTATCTTCTCCTCCTCCTCCTCCTCCTCCTCCTCCTCCTCCTCCTCCTCTTCGTCATCTTCCTCCTGGGTTGTCGACATCGGACAGTCACTGCGAGGAATAATGATGATGATGATGATAACGATATCAGCGTGATGACCCAACGCCTCTATTGCCAAAATTTCTGAGGTCACCAAAGAAATTTCCGGTCAGGTCATCTCTCTCTCTCTCTCTCTCTCTCTCTCTCTCTGGGAGGCGCAGCGGGGAATGACAAAGCTTTGATCTAAGGAAAGGAAAATCAAATTGGAAAATATATACACGTAAATATAAGATTGATTTGTTTATTTTTCTCACGGTAATTTGTCTGGATCAGGTGAAAAAAAAATATTTGCAGGCAGGTTAACAGGTGAAATGATATTTGAGCGTTTGCACACACACACACACACACACACACACACACACACACACACACACACACACACACACACACACACACACAAAAAAAAAAAAAAAAAAGAATAATAATAGAAAAAAGAAAAAAAAAACACTAAAAGACCCGTAACTGCAAAATTAAACGCCAGAGAGAAAAGAAAGAAATAACACTAATAATACCAACGCCTCACCAAAGAAAACGGAGGAGCTTACCTGGCGTTTCAATGGGGGACTAAAGTAAAAGGAGGCGGGACGCGAGAGGAGGAGCTTAGAAGTGAGGCGGTGGAGCCATTCCTAGCTCAGAGTGGTGGCGGCTGGGACCGGTGGAGCACGTGAACCCCCTTCCACTCCCTCCACACGCACGCGCACACGCACACACATCCTCTCCTCCACGTAACTGAAGTGGATGTGTCTTGTGGTGTTGTACAGAAACTCGACTTGAATTTCAGTGGGTTTGAGTTTATAAGTGGATGTCGGTGGATTTTCGATGTGGTGGTGGACGTGGTGGTGTGGCACAAAGGTGAGGGCGCTTCCAGGTACCAGTGGAGTTCATAGCACCTGTGGAAATGAGGTGGAAACGCCGCACGCAATTTCTTCACTCGCACGCAATTTTTTTTTAAAGGGTTTTCGAGAGTGGTTTTATTATCTATTTATTTATTTTGTGTGCGTGTGTGTTTGTGTGTGTGTGTGTGTGTGTGTGTGTGTGTGTGTGTGTGTGTGTGTGTGATGTTAAGTGCTGGTATTTTTTTTTCTTTTTTCTTGAAGTGTGGTGGATATAAGTGTGAGATTTTATTATTATTATTATTATTATTATTATTATTATTATTATTATTATTATTATTATTATTATTATGTATGATGATAAGGATGGAAAGCGCAAGCGAGTGTGTGCGTGTGGTGGAGTGTGGTGGTGATGATGGTGGTGGTGATGGTGGTTGTGGTGGTGGACAAAAATGAATTTATACATTAATATTTATACATGAACTCAAATACACACGTGACTGTAACTTAACGTGTGTGTGTGTATGTGTGTGTGTGTGTGTGTGTGTGTGTGTGTGTGTGTGTGTGTGTTTTATGGACGTGTACAGAGAATTTCGTGAACGTGCAAACCAGGAAATCTTATCTTTCTGAAATATTATGCAATTAAGAATGTTTGATAGCTAATAATACCTTTTAATCATATCTGATTATCTATCTATCTACCCATTTTATCTTTCTACTTATTTATCTGTATCTATCTATCCACCCATCTGTTTATCTATCAGTCAGTCAGTCTATTTATTCCTCTGTCCTCTAATGAATTGCTTTTTTTTTTTTTACCTTTCTGTCTATCTGTCTATCTATCTGTCTGTCTGTCTGTCTGTCTGTCTGTCTGTCTGTCTATCTATCTGTCTATCTATGTATTTATCTATTCCTTTAACTAACTACCATTAAACTGCTTATTTACCTTTTTGTCTATCTATCTATTTATCTATCTATCTGTCTATTTGTATATCTTTCTGTCTGTCTATCTATCTATCCATCTTTCTATCTGTCTATCTATCTATTTATTTATGTATGTATGTATCTATCTATCTATCTATCTATCTATCTATCTGTCTGTCTATCTACCTCTCAGTCTCGACCTTCAACCTAAAATAATTGATCAAAACTCAATATATTCCACTCAAAATTAAGTCATCAATTCCTCGTTCCACGAAGAGACCAAAAAAAAAAAAAAAGAATAAATAAATAAACGAAATAAAATAAAACATTACGTCATCACTGCAGAAAACTCATTACTAGTACAGATAATCTCCTCACTCCCTCTGATTTTTCTGTGTAGCTTCCGATTTTTTCTGGAGACTCTTCACGGAAAATCTGTTCCTTAATGATCAGAGGAAGTGAGGTGATAGGGGGCATAAGAGAGCTTCTCCTCCTCCTCCTCCTCCTCCTTCAGGTAAATAGTTTCAAAAGGCGTGATTTTCGTGGCTATGGGGTATAAAGACAAGAACGCACGCACGCACACACGCACCCACGCAGAGAGACTGACAGAAACAGACAGACAGACAGACAAATAAGGCACCAAAGAAAAAAAAGTAGATAAAATAGGAAAAAAATATACACCATTAATAATTATAGAAGACGAAACGAAATCTAGAGAATAAAGATAGAAGAATTAGAAAGATGAAGAGGCCGCATTCCTTTAGATAGAGTAAGAGAGTAATTAAAGAAAACGGGGTGAGTGAAGATAAAATTTGAATATAGAGTTTCGTAAATATAGAGTTTCATAATTTCTCCTCCTTTTTTATTTTTTTTTGTCTGATTTCTATTTATTTATTTATTTATTTATTTATTTGAAGGTACAGTAAGTAAAGAAAATGGGAGAGAGAGAAAGTGAAATTCTGCTCTTTTTCTTTTAGATTTTACGGGATTACTAAAGTTTCATATTGCTTTTTCCTCTTTTTTTTTTCTTTTTTTTCATTTTTTTCTTTTTCTGTCAGATTTTTAAAAAGATACAGTAAATAATTAAAGAAAACGGGGAGCGAGAAACTGAAACCTTCCTTTTTAACTTTAAGTCTTTTTGGGATTAAAAATGTTTCATAATAATATCTCCCTTTTTTTCTCTCTGTCTCTCTCTCTTTTTTTTTTTTCATTAAGCCTACATGAGTCACTCCCCGCACAGAGGCACCCCGCCCACCCATCCCCCCACAGTGGAAGTTAGGGGGGTTAGCGGTGGAGGGGAGGAGGAGGTGAGAGGTGAGAAGGGGGGTAGTGGTTAGAGGGGAGGGTTAGACAGGGGGAAAGGGAGGGTGTGGTTTGGGTTGAAGGGAGAGTTAAGCTTGGGATGAGGGGGGGGATGGTAGTGGCTTAAGCCGTGTCGTGACCGCCTTAATGTGTCTTGGCTTAAGTCTTATGGCGTTACTTAAGTTATCGTCATCACTAAATTTAAGGCACGAGTTTTTTTTTTTTTTTTTTTGTTGCGGGTCGTGGTGGTGGTGGTGGTGGTGGTGGTGGTGGTGGTAGTAGTGGATTTGGCCTTTTCTTGGTGATTTGAGGTAGGTTAGGTTAGGTTAGATTAGGTTAGGCCACATTAGTTTAGGTTAGGTTAGTTTAGGTTACTTTAGTTTAGTTTACATTATCTTAGGTTAAGTTAGCTGAGGCTAGGTCACATCAGGTTAAGTTAGGTTAGACACATTAGATTAAGTTAGTTTAGGTTACTTTAGTTTACATTATTTTAAGTTGAGTTAGGTTAAATTAGGTTAGGTCAGACCCTCTTTTCTGATCCCATTCCCAAATTCTCCCTTCACCTTCCCTACACATCCCAGGTAACCTTTCCCCTCTCCCTCACTTCCCTCCCCACCTGTGTGTGTGTGTGTGTGTGTGTGTGTGTGTGTGTGTGTGTGTGTGTGTGTGTGTGTGTGTGTGTGTGTGTGTGTGTGTGTGTGTGTGTGTCTGTGTGTGTGTGTGTCCCTCACCTGCAGGAATTTTCTCAGGTATCACGAAAACTTCCGATTACTGGAGCACTGAGACAATTAGGAATAGGAGGGGGACGGGTGGCCAAGTTTGTGGTGTTTGTGCCTTTTCATGTCCCCCCATCTCTCTCTCTCTCTCTCTCTCTCTCTCTCTCTCTCTCTCTCTCTCTCTCTCTCTCTCTCTCTCTCTCTCTCTCTCTCTCTCTCTCTCTCTCTCTCGTGTTACCTGACTAATTACCGGCAATACTTGAGCGATAACTTCAGTGTTGGGAAGGCGACGCGGTGATTAGAACAATTATATCATTTAAGCCTGTGTATCTTCATCTTGTCTCTCAGCCCTGACAGACAGACAGACAGACAGACAGACAGATAGATTAACTAATAACTAGCATTTTATTAAAGTATATGTGGGCAGGTTGAAAGATATGACAGTTATCTCTTAATAATAAATTTTACACGTGAGCAGATGGACAGACAGACAGACAGACAGACAGACAGACAGACAGACAGATAAATTGTTCAGTTATTCGTCTTCATCATCAGTATCATCAAAACACTCAAAGATTTAACGGTAATTCTTTAATCGTCAATTTCATAAGTGGATAGACAGACAGACAGACAGACAGACAGACAGTTATATCACTCAAATCATTCAGTCACTAGTCTTTCTCATTATCATCATCAGTATCATCACTATCATCCCACAGCAAGGTGAAGAAACAACTTATTAATTATCAGTTTTACACCTGCACAGACAGACAGACAGACAGACAGACAAGTAAATTATGCAATCACGAATTTTCAACTTGTATCACTCCACAACAATACAAAGAACACTCAAATATCCCCCATTCATCTCTGTTCACTTCCCGTCTAATCCACGCCACCCCAGTCTATAAATCTAAACAAATTTCTTAACTTTCTTTCTATCTTGCAACGTTACCAGGCCCAACATGGACTTATGGGATACAGACTTACAGACACACAGACGCACAGACGCACAGACACACAGACACACAGATACAGACACACACAGACACATACTGACTTTCACTCATACATTTTCACCCTCACTAACCCAGACGATGAATAAAAACACACGTACAAACAAACATACACCGACACACACACACACACACACACACACACATATACAGTCACAGTTTCACTCAAGCATACCTCACACTCAGACAGACAACCAGCGATAGATAGGAGAGACAAGCACATTCCTCACCGTGATCCCAGCTCGCTCTGTCTCGCGGGTCATACACAACAGGGGCGCCAGTCAGTCACAGAGGTTCATGGGGGAATGTCACGCATCCTCCTTCTCCTCTTCTCCTTCCCTACTTTGATACTCTGGCTTATGTGTCTCTCTCTCTCTCTCTCTCTGCTTTCTTTTTATCTTCTTATCCTTGTTATTTCTGTTTCTTGTCCTTTTCCTTGGTCCCACCCAGCTTTATTTTCTTCACTCTGTCTCTCTTTTACTTTTTATTCCTCTCAATTTTTCTTTTGTCTCATAATTTTCTCCCTTATTAATTACCCAAGTTGTGGTGGAAAATAATACACACACACACACACACACACACACACACACACACACACACACACACACACACACACACACACACACACACACACACACACACACACACACACAGTCAGACAAACAGACAGATAAACAAGACAAACAGCATTAAAATAAATAAATAAATAAAAACACACCGTCTTTTATCCCTGTCAGATGTTTGCATATTCCACCTCGCCACATGACACAGACCTCGCACATTTAATATCATCCTCCTTAGTCACGTTTTTTTTTCTTTTTTTCTTTTTTTTTCTCATCGTTCTCCGTTCCAAGACAATTTTCAAGGTAATTTTAGACTCGCATCCTATCTCTCGCTTTTACAATCTGCTATATTTAGTGTTTTCTTTTTTTTTTCATTATTTTTTTCGCTATTTTATTTATTTATTTATTTATTTTTTTAGAGTGGAAAGAGGTTCAGATTCCAAGATAATAATTGCTTAGATAAATTTCTCTCTGATACGAAGAAAAGAATAGTTAAGGAAGGGTATTACTACTACTACTACTACTGCTACTACTACTACTACTACTACTACTACTACTACTCGTGTAAACTTTGCTTTTATTTAATCTAATTTTATTAATGATGAAATTTTGTAGCGTGTTTAGATTTTTAGCGGGAAATAAAAAAAAAAACATTAATTTATTTATATATTTTGATCATTTATACATTTATACATCACCTTTCACATTTAATATGCCTACAAAAACGAAAGATGTGGGAGGGAGGGGGTGGTATTCAAGAGATGGGGGAGGGAGGGGGAAGGGAATGGGAGGCGTTAACATGCAAACTCGTGCTCCCCCAAAAAAGAGAAGAGGGGGAGGAGGAGGAGGAGGAGGAGGAGGAGGAGGAGGAGGAGGCAGAGAGAAAAATTAAATATAGTTTGCTGGGTAAATACATCAACACACAAACGCGCACACACACATACACACAAACAAACAAGATGGTTGCTCAATAAAAGAAGGAGAAAGCATGAAGAAAATAATGATAATAACCACAACAATTACGAGACGCTTCGAGACTCAGAGACGAGACCCGAGACAGCGAGACACTTCCGGCGGGCTTGAGGGAGGTCATGGAGGAAGAAGAGGAGGAGGAGGAGGAGGAGGAGGAATGGTTTAAAAAGTCCTCCTCTAATTTCTTCTCTTCTTTCCTTGTTTTCTTCCTTTTCCTTTATTCTTTCCTTTTCCTCTCCTTCCCTCTTTTCCCCTCTTTTCTCTCCTTCTCTCCTTTTACTTCTTGTTTTGTTTCTCTTAGTTTTCTTCCTCTTTTCTTCGTTCCTTCCTCCTTTCCTCCTTTCCTTCTTTTTCTTTCCTTTTGTCTCTCTCTCTCTCTCTCTCTCTCTCTCTCTCTCTCTCTCTCTCTCTCTCTCTCTCTCTCTCTCTCTCTCTCTCTCTCTCTCTCTCTCTCTCTCTCTCTCTCTCTCTCTCTCTTCCTCCCTTCTTTCCCTACTCCATCCCTCCTTTCCTTCATTTCCTTCCTCTCTCTCTCTTTCTCTCCTGCTTTCCTCCTCCTTTCTCTCTCCTCCTCCTCCTTTCTCTTTTTCTCCTTTCCCATTCCAATCCCTTCTGTCTCTCGTTTCCTTCCTCTCTTTCTCTCTCCTACTTTCCTTCTCATCTCTCTCCTTCTTCTTTCTTTCCCTCCTCCACGTCTCCTCCTCTCCTCCTCCTCTTTCATAATCTACCTCTACTCTTTCTCTTTCTTTTCTCTCTTTATTCCTCCTTATTTTTAGGCTTCTTCCCTCCTTCATCCTTCTCCTCCTGTCTCCTTCTCTCGCTTTTCCTCTCTTTCCTCCATCAGCGGATTAAGGAGGAAAGGGAGAGAAGAGAGAGGGAGTTTTTCAGATTCTCCTTACCTCCATTTTCTCTTCTCTTTTCCCTCCTAGTTTTCCTTCCCTCCTACTTTTCCTCCTCCTTTCCTTCGTTCCTCTTATTAATTTCCTCCTTCCCTCCTCTCATTCTTTATCTGGAAAATGAGAAGAGGAAAAAAATGATGATGAAGAAGAAGGCTTTGTTATCACCCTCCTCCTCCTCCTCCTCCTCCTCCTCCTCCTCCTCCTCCTCCTCCTCCTCCTCCTCCTCCTCCTCCTCCTCCTCCTTCTCCTTCACTCATTTCCCTTCACCTCCTTTTCGCTCTCTCGTTCCCCTCTCCCCACTCTCCCTCCTCTCCTCCTCCCTCTCCCCCCTCCCCCTCTATTACGAAAGTCATTTCTTGGGACGGAGAGAAAAATGACATAAACTGCGTCACTATTATTACGGAAAGGTCGAAGAGGTTGAGGTATGCAAAGGTCAAGAGAGAGAGAGAGAGAGAGAGAGAGAGAGAGAGAGAGAGAGAGAGAGAGAGAGAGAGAGTTTCAGAAGCCAGTTTCACCGCAAATAAAAAAAAAGATAAAATGATGAAAATATTAAGGAAACTGTAAAGAAATTATATGGAAATGTTAAGGAAAATAAGGAAGTGCCCCTCCGCAAACGAATTTCAAGTATAGAAAATGGGAAACAATTAAATACGTTGAAAATCAAAGCAAAACTCTAAAGAAAAAGGGGAAAAAAAAGTCCACCACAGTTTGAAATAGAAAACAAAGAAAATGAGAGAAATAAGAGAAAAGAAGGAGAGAAAGAAAGAAATAGTCCACCATTAATTGCAAAGAAAAACAGAAAATGAGAAAATAATCAATTACCTTAACGAAAAACGTAATAATAGTAATAATAATGATAATAATAATAATAATAATAATAATAATAATAATAATAATAATAATAATAATAATCCATTACAGCGCCACTGATTCATAAGTGACACAAAAACAAAGAAAACGGAAAAAAGGAATTTGATCACAAAGACAAAGAGGAACTGGATGAAACAAAAGTGAATCGAAGTGTGTGTGCAAACTAAGCTGGACAAGTGACTAACGATTCCTTCACGTCTTGTAACTACTGAAGAAGAAGAAGAAGAAGAAGAAGAAGAAGAAGAAGAAGAAGACGTGGGACTAATTTTTCCAATTTTTCTGCTTCCTTTAATTCACTCTACCTCAAAAAACAAGAACAACAGCAGCAACAACAACAACAACAACAACAACAACAACAACAACGACAACAAAACAACAACAGGAAAGGAAAGAACTCACAGAAAAATAGGAAAAAAAGAGACCATGAAATAAAAAAAAGAGGTAAAAAAAGGAAGATAACAGAACAAAAAGAAGATAAGGAAAGAACGAAGAAGAAAAATAAATAAATAAATAAATAAATAAATAAATAAACAACCACAAGCTATAAAAATAAAAAGCTAACCTAACCTAACCTTACCAATTCCTTCACACTTCCTTCAGTCCCTCCCTCAGTCCCTCCCTCAGCTAAGGACACAACAGGAGAGGCCCTTCGGAACACCCACGTAACCCTCCCCTCATACTGACCTTCTAAGAACCCATCACTGACCTAGAATTCCAAAACCTGACCTGACCTTGACCCCTAACCCAACACGTGACCTATGGGTTGAAGAGTTGAAGAGTGACACTTTCTTCCCCCAAAGTGCGGGTTCGGATCTTACTGCTGCGTGCATCGATCCTACAATAAAGTATTCGATTCTTTTTCCTCTAGTCAGTCATCGAAGTCTCTGATTGAACCTACGTTTTCTTTGATA
>NC_087183.1:15419867-15429867 GCF_035594125.1 Scylla paramamosain
GGTATTGCGGGTGTGTTGGTGTCTGGCTGTGGGGTTTCGGGTGTGTGGATCGGTTTGTAGTGTTGTGGGTGTGTGTTATGATCGTGTTATGGTGTGGGGAGTTGTGGGAGTTTAGGTTTGTGACTGGGGAGGTTTTGCCATTAAGTCTACGGTGAAAGCTTGTCATGTTTCGTTTAGTCTGCGTTGAACGGCTGCCACTCTTCAAGTCTACATATGAGATTACTACTATTACTACTACTACTATTACTACTAGATCTATCACTCTTTATATATCCTAGCATTTACCTTCATTATTATTATTTCCGTTAACCATTCTCCTTCTCTTCCTCTTCCTCCTTCCTATATTGATAAAAATACGTGCCTTTTAAGAGAGCCGGTCGAATTACCAGAGTCTACCCTTGCAACCTTCCGTTCTCTTTGTCACTGCCACTCGATGTGATGCTCTTTCGTCATGCATGGACACTGCCTTTGTGGTGGTGGTGGTGGTGGTGGTAGTGGTGGTAGTAGTGGTGGGGGTGGTGATAGCCGTTTCTCTCTCTCTCTCTCTCTCTCTCTCTCTCTCTCTCTCTCTCTCTCTCTCTCTCTCTCTCTCTCTCTCTCTCTCTCTCTCTCTCTCTCTCTCTCTCTCTCTCATAGAAAACGGTAACTTGCATGAGTAACTTTCCTAATTTGCCAGGTAGTCCATGACCTTTAGAGAAAACGGAAAGAAAACGCGGATTTTATGGGTAACTTTGCCAGAGAGAGAGAGAGAGAGAGAGAGAGAGAGAGAGAGAGAGAGAGAGAGAGAGAGAGAGAGAGAGAGAGAGAGAGAGAATAATTGCTGGCTTATTATCTCACATTTGCATCTCATTTTCTCTCACGTGCCAAAACAACATCAGGCTTCTTGCTATTAACGGATATTTTTACGACACAGACAAACACAGACAGACAGACACACTAACCCACATGTGTCACAGTGATGCACGGACACACACACACACACACACACACACACACACACACACACACACACACACACACACACACACACATACACCAGCATCACCATAATAACTATAATTTCTTATCACCATCACGGCTGTTATAATTTGTCACTCTTATGGATATTGTGTATTTTCATCATTTCATATTTGTTGTTGTTGTTGTTGTTGTTATTATTATTATTGTTGTTGTTGTTGTTGTTGTTGTTGTTGTTGTAGGAAGGAAAACTGGCATGTATGAATTAGTGAGTGAGTGAGTGAGGAAAGAACATGATATTTGTGCTGTTTTGAGCTATTTAAAAGCCAGACAACACACACACACTCTCTCTCTCTCTCTCTCTCTCTCTCTCTCTCTCTCTCTCTCTCTCTCTCTCTCTCTCTCTCTCTCTCTCTCTCTCTCTCTCTCTTTTTCCTTCACCCCCCGTCCGCCTCATGCCATTGTTAGCTTTTACCAAGACTTCTGTGATCAAATTTCATAAACGCGGCGGTCCACCTCCCTCCCGGTGTCCCAGCCCCGGAGAAACCTTGATCGCGTCATGTTGTGGTGGCGCGAGGGACGTGATTCGCGTGCCTTCCCAGCTCTCTGCGGAAAGTCGCTGTGGCTTTGCTTGACCCGCGCAAATGCAATAATCGCTACCATGTGGTTTGTGATGAGGTTGAATTTTGTGTGTTAGTTAAATGTTGAATGAAAAATGAGCAGTCTCTCTCTCTCTCTCTCTCTCTCTCTCTCTCTCTCTCTCTCTCTCTCTCTCTCTCTCTCTCTTTCTCTGATCACAGTATAAAATAGTGACAATAAGCGTCAATACTTGTTATTTTAATGTATTTCCGTAATTATAGACTGACATCAATCGTGTCCCTGTTTTTTCTCTTCTTAACTTATCAGCGATGAGCACGAGACAAATCCATTCATTCATTCAATCAGTTCATTCAATTCGCGTCCATTTTCATTAAGACTCACACAATGGCCGAATTCCGAGCCACACTTCCTCTAATCACGGAAATTAATGTAAAAGGAAAAACAAAAAAGACGAGAATATGATAAATGAATCAAATGCAAAATAAATAGATTAATTAATTAATTATCTTTTTTTTATAGATATACAAGAAAATAAATAAAATAATAATAAATGAAAATAAATTAATGAATAGATAAATAGAATAAAGTAGGATAAAATAGAAATTAAAAAGAAACTAAGATGTAGAAAAAAAGCAAAGCTGTTAGAGAGAGAGAGAGAGAGAGAGAGAGAGAGAGAGAGAGAGAGAGAGAGAGAGAGAGAGAATACAAGGCACCAGAGCAAAGGAGGAAGCACGAAGTAAAATGATATTCGTCAGTTTATCAGGATCAGATTAGCGTCTCGTCCCCGCCTCGTCCCCTGCTCGTCCCCGCTGGTCACGTGAAGGACAATTAGTAACCCTGACTAATGCAGGTGAGGCGGGACGCGGGGTGGAAATAGCCAGATGCACCAGGAAAAAGGAGACCGTTTGATTTAATTGTCTTTTCTTGATCTCAATGTCTCTGTTTCTCTTGACACCGCGCTCTGTTTCTCTCTCTCTCTCTCTCTCTCTCTCTCTCTCTCTCTCTCTCTCTCTCTCTCTCTCTCTCTCTCTCTCTCTCTCTCTCTCTCTCTCTCTCTCTCTCTCCACTGACATTAGGAACATTTTTTTTACTTTTTCTTTATTTCTTTCTTTTCTTCTTCTTCTTCTTCTTCTTCTTCTTCTTCTTCTTCTTCTTCTTCTTCTTCTTCTTCTTCTTCTTCTTCTTCTTCTTCTTCTTCTTCTTCTTCAACCAGTAAGATGTTTTTCTAGATAAGATTCTGTGTTTTCTATTCAAAATTGGATTTTATTTTTGCGTCTGTCTTTCTGTCTGTCTGTCTGTCTGTCTGTCTGTCTGTCTGTCTGTCTGTCTGTTTGTCACCCTGTTTGTTTAGCTCTGTTTTTTCTGGCTATATATATTATCTGTGTCCCTTTTTCTGTGTTTGTGTGTCTGTCTGTGTCTGGCTTTCTGTTTGTCTATCTTCCTGTTTGTTTGCCGTCTGCCTCTCCGTCTGCCCGTCTGTCTGTCTTTCGGTCTGTTTGTCTCTGTGTCTTTCTGCCTCTGTCTATTCGCCTATTTGTCTATCGGTCGGTCTGGCTGTTTGTCTGTCTGTCCGTCTGTCTTTGTGTTATCTACCCCTAGACACAAAATACCACCACCACCACCACTAACAACAACAACAACAAGTAGAAAGCATTACCTCGGATTACTGACGCAACTCTCCATCACTGCCCTGCGCGATTTACGGACTGGACTCATAAGCTCACCTGCGCATTATGGTACTAGCAAACTGCGCGACTCCTCCTTGACTTACTACATGATGATGATTATCTTGATCTTGATGCTTTATTTTATGCAGTGATTTGTTAACGTAGTAGTAGTGGTGGTGGTGGTGGTGGTGGTGGCAGTAGTAGTAGTAGTAGTAGTAACAACAACAACAACAACAACAACAACAACAACAACAACAACAATAATAATAATAATAATAATAATGATAATAATAATAATAATAATAATAATAATAATAATAGACGGACCTTGTTTTCCCAGGACCATTATTCCTTAATTAATTTATTACAGGAAATATTTTGTTAATCTCATTACCTTTTCGTGAATGGAGGAGAATCAGGCAGTCTCTCCTTACTCCCCTCCCCCTCTCTCTCTCTCTCTCTCTCTCTCTCTCTCTCTCTCTCTCTCTCTCTCTCTCTCTCTCTCTCTCTCTCTCTCTCTCTCTCTCTCTCTCTCTCTCTCTCTCTCTCTATCATCATCATCATCATCTTCATCATCATCATCATCATCACCATCATCACCATTTTCTCACATTAAGGGCGGTATTCTGAAACACTTCTGCGCCGCACCTTCACCACTTTCATCAGGGTGTAGTTGAAGCTGCACGGGTTTAGAGGGCGTTTTTTTTACGGTTTTAGTGACAGATTATCAAGATTTCTACTTTATTAAAAGGAGAAACAGTCTTGAGAATCCGGCTGATCATCTTTGTGGCCTTTGAGAATAGTCGTGGTGACACACACACACACACACACACACACACACACACACACACACACACACACACACACACACACACACACACACACACACACACACACACACACACACACACACACACACACACACACACACAGAGAGAGAGAGAGAGAGAGAGAGAGAGAGAGAGAGAGAGAGAGAGAGAGAGAGAGAGAGAGAGCAATGGGTTTCTGAATACGGACTTAATTAATTACCTTTATCGCTCACTCTGTCACGTGAATAGGAAAGATGTACAATGGTGTTACGCCAGGTAATTAATCCAGTCACCTGTCAACACCTGAGCTAAACACCTGAGGGAGAAAAGAAAAGAAAAGAAAAAGGATTAAAATCCAATCCATACCAAACCAAACCAAACACACAATAACTAAGTAATGATAATGAATGATGGTGATTAGTGACAGTGTATGTCGGGGAATGTGTTTAGACCTTCTTTTTTTCAGGCCTATAAACACGCTATTATTGCCGGCTGGTTGCTTTCTGCAGGTATATATAAGTTTCACGGTCGCAGCGCCACCACTACACAGCCACGCGTCGAGCCAGCCAGTCAGTCAGTCAGCCAGTCAGTGCGCGGCGGTGTGGCGGTGCGGTGGTGGTGATGGTGGTGGCGGTGATGGTGATGGACGACCTGGCACGCGGAGATATGGTGGTGGTGACGGTGACGGTGGTGCTGGTGACGGTGATCGTAGTGTTGGTGGTGGTGGTGGTGCTAGCGGCGGTGATTCTAAGGAAGTGGATAGATGGGATGATCCACCTTCTCCCCGAGTCTATTTAATGGATCATGTGGCGCCCCTCAGCCTCCTAGGACTCTCACAGCACCTTGCGGGACTCGAACTGGCGGTGTTTTGTCCCTCGCAAGGAGTTTACCACAGAGCCACCGCGTTCCGTGGAGGTGACGGTAACGCTGCTCTGGGATTAACCTTCGTCACCCCTCCTTCAGTAGCAACGTGTTCTTGCATCGTGTTATACTTTGATTCCCCGCTTCTGCTCTTCCAGATAGAGAGAAGGCAGAGATATGAACATTTCAACCCTCCTTCGTCATCCCCTCCTTCAGTAGCGACGTGTCCTTGCATCGTGTTATAGTTTTATTCCTCGCTTCTTCAGATAGAGAGGAGGCTGAGATATGAATATTTTAATCCTCCTTCGTCATCTCCTTCCATTGCCATACAGTTCCATCCTTTCCTTCTGCTCCTTCTTCAGATATCGAAAATATGTGATATGGGTTAAAATTTAGCGTCTTCCGTCATCGCCGCCTTCAGTATATATGAGCCCTAGCACTAGGTCATGGTTTAGTTCCTTTTTCTCCCTCACTTCCTTCCTCTGCCGCTCCTTCAGATATCGAAAAGCATGAGAGGATAGTTTACCTTCCTTCGTTTGCCCCTCCTTCAGTAGTTACGCGCCCTTGAATTAGTAATATAACTCCCTCCCTCCCTCCTTCATCTACTTCTTTAGGTATAGAGAAGAAACATGGATGAAAGGTCAGCTCAATCTTTCCCTCCCTTCTTCCCTTCGTCAGTAGAAACATGCCCTTGGTAAGAATGCTCGTACAGTCACTTCACTCACCATTCCTTCGTCAGTAGATAAATAGCCATGAATAAGAATGTTCATATTACCCTCCCTTTCTCTCTCCCTCCTTTTCTCATTCTCTCCCCACCTCTTCCTCTCTCCCTTCTTCAGGAGTCCCCAATAACCCTATAGAGTGCTAGTAATTACAGGTATGACGCCCTATACCTGTAATCCTCCTGTAGAAGGTCTGGCAGTGTTCTCGTTACCTGTGCTCTACTCACCTGTTCCCCTCACCTGGGACTCCGCTAATTAGTGCCTGTGCTGTAATTTTGTTATTTTTTTCTGTCATGATGGTCGCTGTTATTATTACTTATTTCTTTGCGTGGTGTTCTCTTTTATTCGGATGTTTATTAATGTTTTTATTGTTATTTTTTCATGTGTAATTGTATTAGTAGTAGTAGTAGTAGTAGTAGTAGTTGTAATAGTAGTAGTAGTAGCAGCAGTAATAATAACATACTTATTATCAACATTTCCCTCATTACATCATTATCATTACTGTCATTTATAGACCTACTAATTTCTTCCAGTTTCCCTTACTGAGTCATATTCTGTAACATATCTGCTCCTCACCTCACCTCCACTACTTTCAAAAGGCTCTAATTGAAGCTACATGGGTTTTTAAGGCTGTTTTTTACGGTTATAGCGACAGGATAGAAAATTTCTACATTATTGATAGGAGAAACACACTTGAGAACCTAGCTAATCATCTTTGTGGCCTTTGAAAGTAGTCCTTTTGAGAGAGAGAGAGAGAGAGAGCAAGTCAACAAACCCTTTCTGAATACGTTTCACCACCACCACCACCACCACCACCAACGCATGCACTCCTACCTGCCTCTGTGTCTCTGTGCGTCAACCTCTTTCATTTCCCTCAAGGCACAGACTCCATCTAGCGTCCCTTAGGTTAGGCAGCCACAGAGATGAGCAACATTAGACCAGAGAGACAGACTTTGTATCAGAAGCTCCTCTTGCTTGGAAAAGACAAAAGAGGACCAGGTAAGATGAGCGAAGGTGTGTTCCCAGGTGTGTGTGTGTGTGCAGGTGTGTAAGTGTGTGTGTCTAGGGATGGTTTGGTGTTTGTAAGGTATTTTCTGGTTGTTTTTAGGGATTCTTTATGTGTTTAGGGTATTTTTTTAGGGTTTTTGATATGTTTAGGGTACTTTTTAGGGATTTTTAGGGTAATATGCATAGGGTGAGTGGGGATGTTTGTAATTGAGAGGGTTTAGGGAAATAGAGAAGGGAGGAAAGGGTGAAAGGGGTAAAATGGGGGAGAAGAGGGAGAGGGAGAGGGAAAAGGAGTCAGGGAGGGAAGGGAAGTAATGAAGTGAAAAATAAAGAAAAGAAATGAAAAGAATATTAAAAGAGGTGAGTAATCTCTCTCTCTGTCTCTCTCTCTCTCTCTCTCTCTCTCTCTCTCTCTCTCTCTCTCTCTCTCTCTCTCTCTCTCTCTCTCTCTCTCTTGTTCTTTGTTCTCTCCCTCTCCTTTCCTTTCCTTTCAGTTTATCCTCCCTTCGTTACAGTTCATCTTTCGTTTATTAATCCTCAAATTTAATCCTTCCTCCTCCTCCTCCTCCTCCTCCTCCTCCTTTCCTTCCTTTTTCTCGTCCTTGTGACCCTGTGCTTGCTAAACCTACATAACCACAACTTGCATGAACTATAATAAAGAATAATGAAAAATAAAAAATAAAAAAAAACAGCGTGGTTGTAATAAAGTTGACAATTCTTACTAATGCTCGAGATTGAAGGAAGTGAATGGGAGATGAACTAATCTTGATCTTGCTCTTAACTGAATGGACGTCCCCTTGCATCTGTTGTAAACGCACGCTGCATGGGTTGTAATTGTAGACTTTGAGAATGTTTTAGTGCCCCGTTAAAAGGAAAGAGAGAATGAAAGTGAACGGCATGCATGTATTGTGGTTAAAGATTTCCCGTTTTCTTTTTTTTTTTTTTTTTTTTGTAGAGGATTAGACGGGGAAATTAAAACAGTATCTCTTCATTATATTTATTAAAGTTGTTATTTATTTACTATGGTGTGGAGTTTAATAATATTAAAAAATTTCTTCAGTCTGCCTTCAAATTATTCTTTTTTCTTTTTTTTTCTATGGCAATTTGCTGTCTAAGAAGAAAATGGGACGAGGATGCAATGTTTCTTGTCTCTATTACATGTGAGGATTTGTAATGATGAATGACTCTCTCTCTCTCTCTCTCTCTCTCTCTCTCTCTCTCTCTCTCTCTCTCTCTCTCTCTCTCTCTGCACTTAAGACCACCTCATCCTCTTCCCTCCTCCCCTTCCCCTTCTTCCCTTCTCTCTTCCCTACCCTCCCCATCATCTAGTTCTTTGTTCTCTCTTCCCCTTCACTCCCCTCACTGTCTGTCCTTCATCCAGTGTCCTCCCCTTCCCCTCCCCTTCCCCTCCACTTCCTCCTTTTCCTCCCCTTCCCATTAACCTTCCCTCCCCTAATCCTCCTCCTCCTCCTCCTCCTCCTCCTCCTCCTCCTCCTTATTCAAGCAGGCTTCAAGGATTTACTCTCATTATCTTAAGGGTGACTCACATACTTCATAAAGGTGGAATTTCAGCTTTATGTAGGAAGTGATTAAGTAAAATGGAGCTGTTTATTGTTAAGGTAATTTTGTGTTGTTTTTTTTATGAGTTTTTGGTTATTTATTTGTTTATTTGTTTATGTATTTATTTATTTATTTATTTATTTATTTATTTGTTTATTTATTTTTTATTTTATTGGTATTTTGGAGTTTTGATTTTTGAGTTTCAGTTAAAAATTTTCGATGTTTTTAGTAGTTTTTTATGTTTTTTTTTTTTTTTTGTACGTTTAGAAATTAAGTAAAGTTTTGCATTATATCGTCCATATTTTTTTTTTCAGAATTTAAATGGCTTAATACGTATTTATTTTACACTTAAGAAAAGGTAGAGTTTTACCTTTTGTTCCAGTATTTTCTGGTGTTATATCTACATTAAACTGATACTGATGAGATGAATTCCAATACTCAACTTTGATTTTTTTTTTTTACCTCATGATGTAGAGCGAGTTATTTATTTATTTATTTATTTTTTCTTACCTCAAGATGTGAGAGAGAGAAAATCTTGCCTGCAATTTCCTTTCTTCTTTCTTTTCCTTTTTTTTTTCTGGTACAGCTCACAGTAAGAACACATCAGGTGACCAGTCCACGCCTCCACTTTACCTGTAACCACTCGAGTAATTACCCCCACCCCTCCCGACTCACCTGGCGTGGCCTTGCTTACTTTTCTTTTTTTTTTTTTTTTTTTGTAGTTCATATTTCACTGTGACCTCGCCTCTTTGTAACCTCACGTGACCTTCGAAAGACAACTGATCCTTCCATCTCCCTCCCTCTCCCTCTCTCCTAACTTAACACATCCCTTTTATCTTCTTTTCTCTTACCTAATATAATCTTTTACTCTCCCTCACTTTTCCTTGGCCTAACCTAACCTAACACAATCTATCTGCATTCTTTCCTTTCTCTGACCGAACACAATCTTTCCCTCTCTCTCCTTGACCTAACCTAACCTAACACAACCTATTTGCATTCTTTCCTTTCTCTGACCGAATACAATCTTTCCCTCTCTCTCTTTGACCTAACCTAACCTAACACAGCTTTTCTGCCTCCTTTCCTTCTTCTGACCAAACACAATCCTTCCCACTCTTCTAAATCTAACCTAACTATACCCATTCCTTCCTAACCTAACTTTTCCTTCTCTCTCCTTCATCTATCTTAACTTATCCTAACCTTCACCTCTTCCTCTCTACTTCACCTTAACGTAACCAAATCTGACTTATCTCTCTCTCTTCCTCCGTTAGAGCGTGTGCTGTACCCAACCAAGCCCAAGAGTTCCGTGCAGAAGGTGCCAGTGCTCGGGGGACAGCCCATCACCCTGGAGACAGCCCTGGTGAGTCTGAGCAACATAACAACGTAAGAAAGAAAGGGAAGCTGCAAGAAGTCATTAGGCCTACACGTGGCAGTCCCTGTGTCAAAATAGGCCTATTTCCACCTATAATCCCCAAATGTAACCAAACTTAACCTAATCAAAACCATGCTAACCTAATTTAACGTAACTATGACTGTATTTATGATTTCCTCTTCCTCTTACTTATACTCTTCCTGTTTCATCTCCATCTTCATCCTCATCTTCCTCTGCCTCTTCATGTTCCTTTTTCCTCTTCATCTTCCTCTGACTTTTCCTCTTCCTACTTGCTCATTTATAAGATCGCGGTCGAAAGGCAAAAGGAAAGTAAAATAAAAACGAAAAGCAGAGGAAGAAAGAAGAAATGAGATGATGAAAGACAGTGACAGGTGATGGTGAGGAGGTGATGGTGAAGAAGAGGAGGAGGAGGAAAAGAAAACCACA
>NC_087183.1:15434867-15462367 GCF_035594125.1 Scylla paramamosain
ACACACACACACACACACACACACACACACACACATACACAGGGCAACACTCCACAACGCTTGGTTCTTTCACCACGACAATTTCCAAACGCCACAGAAATGATTCACAGCGTTCTCAAGACTATTTCTCCTGTCAGTAGTGTTGAAATATAGTTAATCTGGCTCTAGGAACGTAAAAAAACACCCTCAAAGACTCGTGTCACTTCAACTAGAGCCCTTTGAAAGTAGTCGTGGTGTAGCCAGACGTGTTACAGAATGCGGTCTATAGTCAGAACCACTTCACTCGCTTCTCAAAACAAAAGCCACTTAAGAACCTGTCTGCGCCCCAACACGCCTCCCTCAAGAGCTGCTCCCTTTGTCATGTGCCCCCCCACCCCCCCTCGGTGCTATTTAGGCCTCACCACACCTTCTCCCACGCCTCACACGACCCTGCAGGAGGAGGAGGAGGAGGAGGAAGGGAAGTGATGGAGTGTGTGGGTGTGGGATGTTGCGTTTTCTTGAGTTACTGATTCGATGGGTTTCCCGTTTTCTGTTTAGTTGGGATTATATTGCTGAAGTGTTCCTGTTTATCCACTTGTCTGTCTGTTTATCAGTCTGTTTATCTATCCATTCTCCCGAAAAATTGGTGCTTTCTTTGTTTTCTCTTTATTTTTGTTTTCTTTTTATCTTATCTTCCTTTTCTTTACTGCTCTCACTTACCTAACGAACTATATATCTATCTATCTATCTATATATCTACCTATCTATCAATTTACCCACCCACCGAGACGTCTTCCCTTCTTCAGGCTCTTCGGAAGCAAGTATTTGGCAATGGCGGCGATATGCTGGTTCCTGCCATGAACGAGTGGCTGGGTCAGTCCTTCTGCTTCAACGATGCCGACACACCGCAGGGCTACAGCCTCATAATGCAGAAGAACAGCGTCAAGGGCCTGGCCATGTGTGTGCAGGGCTACATCCTCAAGCATCTCCTCTTCACGCGCCGCGGACCGAGAGCTAACACTGATCCAACCGCGTGAGTTAAACCAGTATTCAAGAACGCTTTGCTCTTTTCCTCTCTCTCTCTCTCTCTCTCTCTCTCTCTCTCTCTCTCTCTCTCTCTCTCTCTCTCTCTCTCTCTCTCTCACCGCGACTGTTTCCAAAGACCACAAAGATGATTAGCCGGGTGTTTAAGATTGTTTCTCCCGTTATGAATGTAAAAATGTTGTTAATCTGTCTCTAGAAACGTAAAATCACCCTAAAAACTCGTGTCACTTCAAGTCGAGCCTTTTGAAAGCAGTCGAGCTAACTAACCTAACCCACCCACCATCAATCCACAAACAAACTCATCCCTTACAAACTCAACCACACTTAACACCTTTCCTGTCACTTCCCTCACACCTTTACACTATCAAAACCCTCACAAACCCTTCCTCCTCCTTCAGGCTGCTGCGGGCGTCCACCAAGATGCAGGAGGAGGCGCTGGTGGGGGCCCTTAGTGACATCTTGTGGCGCGCCGGGGACAGACAGCACGTGGTTCTCTGTCTCACGCAGGAGAACACTTACCTCACTGAAAACCCTGAATTCCAAGCTGATGGATGCACGGAGAGGGTAAGAGTGGGTGAGGGGAGGGTAGGGTGATGGAGATAGAGAGGGATGGTTGGAGAGCATGAGAAAGTGTGAGGCAAGGATGGGGGAAGGATAGGTTGATGAGAGAGATAGGGAGGGTAATGGAAAGGGTAAGAAGAAAGAGTAGGAGAAAGGTAGGGAGGGTATTGGAAAGGGTGAAAAAAGGTGCTGGGAAGTGTGAAGAGAAGGACTGGAAGGACAGGAAGGTACATGTAGAAAACTCATAGAAAACGAAGAATACATTTTTTATATACATTTTTTTTTTCTCTCTCTCTTGAAGTACGACCAGTATATAAGATGAACATGAAAACTGCCTTACTGCATTTTATTGTTATTGTTGTTATTATTATTAGTTATTGTTATTATTTCCTGCAGGTTAATACGTTCGACTTTAAGAAACAGGATGAGCTGACTAATAACTAATTGATAACTAACTGATGATAAACTTACGACATATTATTATTATTATTATTATTATTATTATTATTATTATTATTTCACACAGGTCAATACGTTCGACTTTAAGAAGCAGGATGAGCTGACCTTCAATCTTAAGAAATATCTGTTTGAGGTGAGTGCATCAAACAACGACCCACTCATGATGCAACTTGTGAATCACGAACGAACGCAGAGGAAGAAATCTGTCCATAACTGCGCAACAAACGTGAACTTTCCCTAACCTAACCTAACCTAACCTTTCCTTTCCTCTCCCCCTTCAGTTCCTCTCAGAAGACGGGAATGGAATGCTGCTTCTCCTGTACAGCGTTGTCTTGTCCCGTGGGTTTACAAAGTAAGTGTGTGTGTATGTGTGTGTGTGTGTTCCATCGTCACGCCCCATCTCCCTGTTAAGCTGAGGTGTTATTTGTTCTCTCTCTCTCTCTCTCTCTCTCTCTCTCTCTCTCTCTCTCTCTCTCTCTCTCTCTCTCTCTCTCTCTCTCTCTCTCTCTCTCTCTTTCTTCACTAGAGAGAGAGAGAGAGAGAGAGAGAGAGAGAGAGAGAGAGAGAGAGAGAGAGAATAATATAAAGTCAATAATTTCCTCTTTTGTCTCCACGGCATAACTACAAAGCGATAAAAAAAAAACAGCATTACAAAAAAATAAGGTAATAAGGAAATAATAATAATAATAATAACAATAACAAACGTCTAAAAAAAAGGAAAAGATAATGGCAGTCACGAGTATAGGAAAGAAATGAACTCTGGAACTCCCTGCCTGCTTCTGTATTCCTTCCTTCCTATGACTTGAACTCTTTCAATAGGGGAGTTTCTAGACACTTATCCTCAAATTCTGGATGAGCCTTTTGACCTTTCTACAGAGACTGGCACCTTAGTGGGCCTTTTTTTTTTTTTTCGCTCTCATTGTTGCCCTTGGTCAGTGGCCTCTTACATAAAAAGGGAGAGAAGTTTAAGAGACTCTCCTTCCCCCAGGCTGCAGGAGGACATGGCAGGCGAGGACCACCCACTGATAGAGACGAACGCCACAATACACCCGTGCGTGGTGACACTGGTGCTGACGGGCCGCGCCACCCGCTACCTCCACAACGGCATCATATACGAGGGCACCGAGGACACTATGGTGAGAGAGAGAGAGAGAGAGAGAGAGAGAGAGAGAGAGAGAGAGAGAGAGAGAGAGAGATTAAACGAATTTGTGGATGAAGAAGAATATTGATATAAAAAGTATATAATCGATAAATTGTGTCTTTTTCGTGTCTTATTTTCTTTTAAAAGTGAAATTTGGTTATTATCTATGTACCACTCTTAAGAAATAGGAAAAAGGCAGGCATGATTCCTACAAGACTTCTGATATGTCCTACAAATAAACGAAGCACTAAGGACAAATCCATCCTTCCCTCCACTTCTCCACCAGGCTAAACCCAAGACAGGGATTTTGACGAGGAGTGAGATTGGGCTGCTGGTGTGGGCGAGGATGGACGGGAGCGGGGGAGGAGGGCAGGGGGCGGTGGGGTCACGCCTCAAGACCCCCTCCCTGCCTATCTGGGTGACGCGCTGCAATGACGCCTACGGTCTGCTCTTTAACCCCAACAGGGACCTCATCAGGGACTACCACGCCGAGAACAGGTGTGCCAATTGGGTGGTTGGGTTGTTAAGGGTCCAGTTGGGTTTCGTTTTTTTTTTTTTTTTCGTTGTTAGTTATTAAGGTTTTTTTTAATTAGTTTTCAAGGTTGTTATGGTAGTAGTAGTGTTGTTAAGGAGTCTGATTGGGTTATTCGTTGATTATTCGCATCTTTTTTTTGTGGTTAGATCGTTTGCTTGTTGTTAGTTGTTTTAAGGTTGTTATGTTAGTTTCCAAGTTCTTTATGTGGGGAGATAGTTAATTAGTTACTTAGTTCGTTACTAGTAAATATGAAATGGTGGGCCGTTTACCTTGGTATTGTTTTAATCTGTTTATTTACACACTCCCACTGTTAGTTAATTAGTTAGTCAGTCAGTCAATTAATCTTCTTGTGTTCTTGTTTAATAAGTTTATGAGTCTTCGTAAGGTGGCATCATTCCTTAACTTTCCTTTTCTCTATCACTTCTTCCCATAGGTTTGTTAAGTAGTTAGTCAATCAGCTTGTGTTCTTGTTTCATTTGTCTGTGAGTCTTAGTAAGGTAGTAAAATTCCTTCCCTTCATTCTACCACTCCCCCCACAGGTTTGATCTCCACTACTTCTCGTCCACCATCACCCAGACCGATGCTACCATTGTGACCATCGACACGAGGAACCAGGTGGCCGTGGAGGAATACAATAGTCCACCCTTGGAAAACCTCATCCACACCAAGTAAGTGAAAACGGGATTGCTTGATGGATAGATAGATTGATGGATAGATAGACAGATTAGCCAATCACTCAGCCAGTCAGTCAGTCAACCAATCAGTCAGCCAGTCATTTATTCAGCCAGTCAGTCAACCAGTCAAGTCAGTCACTCACTCAGCCAGTCAATCAGTCAGTCAGTCACAGCCATTCATTCATTTATTCATCTTGTCAGTCAGTCAATTAATTAGTTATCCAGTCATTTAATCACTCAACCAGCCAGTCACTCACTCACTCCTGTCTGTCATAGGTGGGCAGGAGCGGATATCAACTGGAACGGCACAACAGCTCACGTGTAGCGATGCGGAACGTCAGCGCTATATGTGAGACGCGCCAGGCAGTGACTCTCGAAGGCCCACTCAACCACCTCGTCCCCGCCCTCTCCTCCGCCGTCCCCCGCCTCTCCCCCTCACACCACTGGAACCAGAAGTAGCATTGATGGCTGTCATAACCTCAGTAGCATCTTGTTTTGTTTCTTGCTATTTAACCCGTACTTTTTTCAGTTTTCTGTTGTTCCCGTTTTATCTTTATGTGTTAGTTTAAATGTCCTTGCTATTTAGTGCTGATTAACCCCGCTGAATGAAGTAGAAATATCTCACTTTCTCTTTTCTATCACTAATGTGTCTTTTCGGGTTAATATTCCTCATAGAAAACCATTATTTTATCTATAACTATATTAAAGTATTCGTCGTTGATTTTTTTTTTTTTAGGAGCTTCTATCATAAATACTATTAGTTGTTTTCGTAACACACTAGAAGCGAAAATGAAGATGCGCCACGTTAACTAATCACCTTTCCACACCTGCCACTTATCTAATTACCACCTCTGCGGCCCAGGTGTACTATTAGGTGCTAATAGGAGACACGCAGTTATGTACATAGATTCACGTCTTATTGAAAGCTTTCAGGTATATTCAGGTACAGTATAATACAGGTACATACGGTGCAGTAGTTCAGGTTGTTAAGTAACCGTAGGCACTGTTAAAATGAAGTGCAATTAAGTAATGATTGATTTGAGGAGTCATTCTATGCTTGCTTCTCATTATATTCAGGGTTTTCGATTCCTGGTTCGCGTCTCATTACTCTGAACATGAATCCTTCCTCATACTCTGCTTCACACACTTTTTTTTTTTTTTTGTATGAGAGGAGCACTGGCCAAGGACAACATCTACGTAAGAAAAAAAGTCCACTGAGGTGCCACTCCCTAAAGAAGGTCAAAGTGTTTATTCAAAGTTAGAGAAGTGTCTCGAGGCCTCCCTAATGAAAGAATTGAAGTCATTGGGAGGGGAAACTCTGCCTCATATACTCCTGAGCTTATTATCATTAGTGGTGCTTCAGTGTCTAGTTCACCTGTGAGTCTATATAGTGGAGGTTCTCAAGTTTATGAGTTTATGAACAAAGGTACCTGGGATTTTAACTAGTTCGTGGGTTTCTTTTACGATTTTTTTTTATAAGAAGTGCTGCAATGGTTATCTACTTTATGAAAAAAAAAAGGTACTTGGAATGTAATTTAGTTGGTGTGTTTGTTTTTATGAGATTTTTAGAGCAGGTACTTCAATATTTATCTAGTTTACGAATCCCTGGTTTGAAAATGTTTCGGTGCTTCATTCCGTAGTCAAGTTGAGCTGTTTTTTCCTCACTCAACATCTTTATTTTATCTTCTTATGTTCGTATGGAGAGTAAACGTAGCACTAGAACCTTTAAAATATAAGTAACCTTGAACCTCATGTAAGGAGTGACAGAGGCATTGGATTCAGGGAACGTATTCTAAAACTTTAACAGGCGCCTCATCTTGACAACTGACAGGCTACAGTTGAAGTTCTCGGGCATCTCACGGGTGTTTTCACGATTAAAGCGGTAATATTAGCAAAGAATCCGTCATAACTGAGGAAAACACCCTTGATAACCTGAGTAACGATCGCTGTGGCCTTTGAAAAACGGTCCTGATGAGAGAGTAAGGTTTTTAAGAATACGGCTTCAGGGTAAGGAGCTGAGGAGATCATCAAAAAACTGGAGGCGGGGGGCGGCTCTGCTCCGTCCACACGACAGTTCCTCCAGCCTCTCTCGCTTGCAACACCTCGCGCCTTCGGTCTGTAGGCTGTGCCCGGCCCTTTGCGGCCCTCACGTGTAAGGAATAAATACTGTATCATAAATAAAACAGTGTACACAAGTCTTAAGTTACTGTAGATTATCCCCCTTGTATTGGTAACGAGTGTTGAGTGTTCCGGGTGAAGCCTCGACTGGTTCACATCGTGACGTGTGAACCATATGATGGTCAGTCGCCGCTTCGCCGGCCTGTGTTGGGTACGTAGTTGAAATGAATCGGCCTATAGAAGGACGTGGCCCTACTGTCTCCTTTACGGTGTTATAACGTCATATAAGTACTAATATCTCATCTAAGCATCATTTCACTGTCTACCCTGCATGAGGAGGTCCTGGGGTCAAGGTAAGTGAAGGAAGAATTACTTCGTCAGGATTTGAAAGTGAAGATAAGGTTAGGGATAGATACTACAGCAGCGCGTGGCCTCGGGAGCTCAGTTTCCATCTTTTTGGTCTTGGAGGTGACATCTTTGAACCCTGGGACACAGCCACTGGGATATCCGGGTTTTCGTAGTTTACCTCCACCGACAGGAGGAAAATAAGACGAATTGAGAAGGGTCATAGATGCAGTGAAAAAAAAAAGTTAATTGGTGTGACTGAGGAGGGGAAAAAAAAAGGACAGGAAACTAAAGCTCTATCCATTTATCGACCTAGGGAAGGATGACCGGCTGGGTGAACTGTGCTGTGCGCTGACCACCACACCGGAGCCCACGGGTTCGTATCCAGGCGCGCTGGGCACTGCACCACGTAGCGGTACAGGTGTAAGTAATTGTAAGGAACTGAGGCGTGGAGGTGTAGGAGTGAATATCTTCATCAGTGATTCATGAAGGCGGGTATGCTGGGGTTTCCGCACAGGTCGGTTTTTGTACTCCGATAACGTCAGAGATAAACTTTATAGTGAACCCTTCGGCTGACATAATGATGGTTTGACACTTGTTGATTCATTTGAGTGATCCTAGACAATTCAGTCCAAATAAAACGTGTTATAAAAGGTTTCAACATTGCTGTTAGTTCTGTTTTTAGATCATACTCTTGGCACCACAATTTCATCGTTGATAGAGTACGGACTTGAGGGAGGTCGCAAGTTTAGCGGTTAGACGTTCTCACATTTGACTTGCATGCTAATCTTTCTTGTAATAACCTTGACTTGCATGCCTATCATGAAATAACTGCCCCACCTGTCTTTCAGTGGCCTAGTGGCTTTCCAGGTGTCTCCTAATGGCCAGGATAGGTGTATCCCTGATATGATGAACGCCCCTAACCTCAGCGCTCGAGTGTGACCACAGGTGGCCTCCATTGACACCCAGCCACCCTAGTGCTCTTCTACATTACCAGCTCGTCAGAAGTAGTATTTTTATATTTGTACTTAAAAAAAGTTAACTCAATTTTGTGTGTATTTCTGTATTTTTCATTATCTCTAGATCAACTTACCATCTTTCATACTATTTTGTTATTGTATCTAGCTGTCTCATCTTGCTTGTGTGAGTAGAAAGGCAAGTTGTCTTAAATAATTTAATATATAAGCTTTACAATATATACAATAACAATTGAGGATTGAAGGTAACCAAGAAATGTATCCACAGTGTTGTGTTGGTGGTTGTGGTGCAGCCAGAGAAGGAAAGAAAGATGAATGTCAAGAGTGAGGGGAGTTTCTGGTAAGTAGAATAGTGACCAGCTGTGAAGGACCTGTGGCTTTGTTTTCCTAGGATGAGATAAGGCAGAGTAGGGGAAATGAAATCAGGAGCCCGTCATCTGTACTCAAGTTAAGCTGTTGAGAGGGATTAAACTACTGAACCTTCCTTAATTGGCGTGTCAGATTTCAGCCACGAAAATTTGCTTCATCTTGATTTCAGCCTCATTTTTGTTTAAATGTCCTTATTTTAAGGATTGATGGCTTTTCATTTTAAATTTGGAGTGAAGGATTTCTTCCCTCTCGTGTTTCATCTTCATAGAAACAATTGAGATTAGTTAAACTAATTCCTCAGCCTCTGAAGAAATTGTAAGAATTTTTTTCTCCCACAAGTCTTTCCTATAAATAATAAATAGAAATAAATAGAAGTTTCTTCTATAAATAGAAGAAACTGCAAAAGATTACTTATCTCCTCCCACAAGCACCTTTCAGCCTCACAGATATAAGAAATTGTAAAAAAGATTTAATTTCTTCCTGCAAGTCCTTCTCAGCCTCATAGATAGACAGAAACAGTAAAATGATTGTACATAAACCCCTGTTGTGCTTAACTCACTCCACACATCTTGACAACCAAAGATGATAAAATTTCACAACATAAACCTTTATTCACCTGCACAGTAACAACAAAGTCTATCACTTGAGGTCGCAGTGCTGAGCTCAGAGGAGGGCAGCAAGGGGGTGTGGCTGGGAGACGTAGGAGCCCAAGAGGATTGACTGGGGATTCTCCAGGAGGGACTTCAGGATGGTGAGGAACTCTGCCGCCACTAGGTCATCCACAGCGCCGCGGTCGTAGGAGAGCTGGGAGGCCATGAGGGTCACTGGCTCTCCTGATTCGTCTGTGAAGGGAGGGAGGTAAGACTGGACTGTGGAATTAGCATCCCCCCCTCCACCATATCTCTCTCTCTCTCTCTCTCTCTCACCCACCACAGCCCACAGACCTACAGGATGTTTCCCACAGTATGTTTACAAACCACAGTTGCTCACCACAGACTCTCATATCGTGCTCTCTCTCTCTCTCTCTCTCTCTCTCTCTCTCTCTCTCTCTCCACAGGATATTTACAAACCACAGTTGCTCACCACAGCCTGTCACACATAGGCAATCTCTCACACACAGTCACCACTGTCTGAATTATCCTGTATATATTCCACACAGTGACCCAACAAGGCCATCCCTCCAGAGTTAGGAACATGGATGCACCTGGCACAAGACGGCTTCCTCCCACGGCCAGGATGCCACATTGGGGAGGGTTGATGATGGCGCTGAACTCCCGGATGCCAAACATTCCCAAGTTGGAGATGCTGTAGAAAATTTGAGATGTTAATTGTGAAGTGGGTTCTGGGGATGGATCTACCCAGCAGGAAGAAGAGAGGAAGGTGTATGGATGAAGAGAAGGCAGTGGGTTGATGTGATGAGGAAGGGACAGAAGACTGAGGATCTACCCAGCAAGAACAACAGGGAAAGTTTATGGATGCAGAGAAAGACAACATGAATTACTACAACAGATGAAGGGACATGAGCATAGGATAATGCCAAAAGAACCACCACTGTACATAGTGTAGAAGGCAAAAATAACTGTGTATAAAAAAATAAACATACCTAACCTATAAATACATAAGATTACAAATACAGTACACATTAAGGTACTCACGTGAAGGTTCCTCCCTGAAACTCATCCAGCTTCAATTTGTTGGCCTTGGCACGGGTGGCAAGGTCCCTCACGGTGGCTGCAATGTCCTCCAGGCCCCGGCTGTCTGCCCCTCGCACTATTGGGGTGATGAGGCCGGCCGGGGTAGCTACAGCAACACTCACGTCCACTGGGCCGCCTGTCTTGAGCTGCAATGCCATAGGGAGGGTTAGGGAAGGAGTGTCATTGTAGTCCACTGTTCTAGCTTGTAACTGGAGCCTCAGATACTCTTGTAACCTTGACACTGGTTGGTCTGTGGCTCTGTCAGTCTCTCTGCTGCTTACTATGGATGTTGGCTTCTTCACACTAAAGAAATATTATTCCTTGTGGGCATGTCGTCCTTTTGTGCAATACTTGGTTTTGCACTATCTTGTCAATTCTAACTCGACCAACATGGTAATCTTTTATCACTTCTGTCCAGTGATCATGAAACGATGTATTGCACAAAATAAGGGAGCTATACCTAAGAGAACTAAAATTTCCCTGCAGTGTGGAGAGAGACACGCATGCAGATTTATCAACGACAGTAACAAAGTTACAAGGGTACCTCAGGCTACAGGTGCAAACCAGAATGAATGGACTACAGTGCTGTGGTGGCACTGGTTCTCCACCACAGGGATCTAGAGATTAAGATGTGAGGGAGTACAAATGAAAATGTATGTTCTGTCCTCCTTCAAAGAGATGTCAGTGCAGCACAGACAAATGGAGGACTATTACAACACGGTGCACTGGTTTTATATACATCATGGTGACCTCTCATTACAGAAGATATCCAAGAATAGGTATATACAAACATTACCTCACCCTTCAGGAAAGATCTGGCCCTTGACTAAATTAATGAACTACTCCTTACACTTCCACGGGTATAAAGATTCACTGCCTCACCTGCTGATGCCTCCCATACAGAGGGCAGTCAACACAAGCACTGCCTCATCTCAGGCCTTCAGTAAACATCCAGCCCTCTACTAAACTGAACTAACTCTCTTGAAAGGATCCTGTGCCTCACCTGGTCTCCCTGCCACACGCAATTCATCTCAGGACACCTGGTGAGGGCCACAGCCACCGCCTTGATGATTAAGTCATTGACACTGACGTTGACGCCGTCTGCCTTGTACTGCTTCCTCAGCTCCAGCAGACTGTCCATGCAGCATTCCATGGTGGCGTAGGAATGAGCGATGCCACTCTGCAACACATGGACTGTATAGCACACATGGGTTGTATATGTATAGCACACGCCACACGCCAATCAAAAGACAATGGTTGACTTAACAATTGTCTTAATATGTGTATTTATCAATCTATATACCAGGCTGGCAGTCCACACAGGGCACCACTTACTCATACACATATCATTCACAAACTTAGCCCTGTCAGCCCCCGAAGGAAAGTGACAGTCTCATGGCCCACTGTACTACACCCTAGGAGCTTAAGCACAGCACAGCTGGCCACATACATCCCAGAGTGAGGTGGCTAGGATCCCCCTTCTTTCTATGGTGTTCTATGAACAGACAAGAGAAAACACAACATGGTCTAAATACATGAATAAAGGATAACCTGAGTGTTGCTTGTACCTTTGATTGTGTGAGCCTCTTTGCAATGGTTCTCCTCATGTTGGTCACCTCCACATCTCTATATCCATCCCCTGCCACAGTGACTGGGGCGGGTGGTGGTGGCAGTGGCTGTGATGGTGCGGCAGCAGCAGCGGCAGCAGCAGGTTGTGGTGCTTCAGGTGGAGGAACTGAAAGGCAAAGATTATTGAAACCACAAAGCCTCAAACTAAAACAAGTCACGTACAAGAACAATAAGAGTTTTCTATCTATTCTGCTTACATGATGGATGATGGTGTGACAATGAAGCACTACATGAGGGCACACAAAATGGTAATGCTGGATACTGCACACTCCTGTCTTCATTTACAACATGCCACAAGCTGTGTTCCTACCTAAATTAAACAACCTGACAAATCAAGATAACTTTTTTTAGTACAATCCAGTGTCTCAAATACAATTCACTATACATTCTAAAACAAGACTGGAAAGTATCAGCCAATCAGTGAGTGAGAGCACTACTCAGTTACTTTTAAGTGATGGAATTACACTTGACTCCATGACATTGAATAAAGTACACTGAATAAAGTACACCAAGTCCATTCACGAACTCCTGACAATCCCTTCCAAAACAAGTTACCTTACAACAGTCCTGTACAACAGAGAACACAAGATCCCCATGTCTTTAGAATCCATGACACCAAGTGAAGTACATCAAACCAGTCCATTTCACAGACTCCTATCCGTCCCTTCAAAAAATCAAGTCCCTTTGCAACAGCCCTACAGAGTGGAGAGCATTATTGGCCACCCAGCAAGAGCACCACACCACCCACCTGACTCTGGCGCCTTGGGTGTGAGGTTCCTCTCCTTGATGACGCGCAGCACATCCCCCTTCACCAGGATGCCGTGTGGGCCACCGTGGGGGACGTCCCCTTCCCTCAGGCCATACTGCTCCAGCAACAGCCTCACTGAAGGGCCATAGTGGCTGCCAGGAACACCAAGAGATTTAATTATAACCTTTAACAATTTACATCTCTCTCTCTCTCTCTGCTAGAAACACGAAGGGATTTATCAATAAGCTTATCTACCTCTATATATATATGACTTCCTATCTCTTCTTCAAATATAACTTTTCAAGCTTAAACACATTATTTTTTTATTCTATGTTGCTTACTGACCCTGAGAATTTTGCTTAACAACCCTTAAGTCCCCTATACCCCCATGTTCCCTCACCCATGGCCAGCCTCTGCCTCTGCTGACTTTCTGGGGGCCTCCTCAGTGGCGGATGTGGGTGTGGGTGCTGCTCCTTCTATAGCGGGCATCTCCACATTCTTCCAGTCCTCCCCCTCAGCCACCATGAGGGCAATCACTGTCCCCACCTTCACGTCCTTTGTGTCATCTGGTACCTGGTGGTGAAGAAGCCATCAGTGTGTCTTGTTTTTGTTGCTCTAGTTTGTTTGTCACATTTTTGTTGTTTTGTTTTGTAAAATGTGAGATGGTCTGTGTTACTGGTGTGCTTCATTTTATTTTTGTCTCTAAGGAACACTTGTAAAATGTGTGTTACTGGTGTTACTGCTGAAATGACAGGTTGTGTTACTAGAGAGTGCATTTTAAGTCATTGTCTGCAAGGGGCAACATATACTTCTTACTGTGTGTTTCATCTTGGTATTCCCAATTGATCAATGCTCAAAATGTGTTAATAATAGTGTCTCTCATATTATTTTGACATTACTCAGTACATTTCTAATTTCACTACAGCAATTCTGTAGCTTATAAGTTCCAATAGAGTTGTATAAATGTACTAACAAAACTGATCTTTTAATTAACCAATGACGAAATTGGTAAATATAAACAAAGCTGATTACAACACACCACTATGAAACAATTATATGAGAGAGACAATTAGTAAAAGCTGACCAAAATAAAACTAAAATCAATACAAAAGAATACTATGCATTGGAGCACCAGGTTCATCAAATATACACAAAATAACACCAATCAAACCAATCTCTACATCACACAACACAACCCACCACTCAGAGTTTCAAGCTAGGAAGTGCAAAAGATGTGACAATTCCTCAGTTCATGCTGCTTGAGAGACTACGGCCTGTATTCTTAAACGCTTTGAGCTTTCACCAGGAGCAGTTTCACAGCCAACAGATATTATTAGTCACGTTCTCAAGGTGTTTTTCACATTGATGGCACAGAATGGTTGTTAGATTATTGCTTGAATTGTGAAAACACACCTGAAAAGTGCTAACTTCCACTACAACCTGTTAAACTATCACCTGAACTATCAAAACTCTTCAAAGCCCCAACAACTTCTACCACCACTTTTTAAACAATCACTAGAATCACAAAAACTCCTGAAACCCCCAACAACTTCCACTAGAGCATATCAAACTATCACTGGGGCCTTCAAAACACTACTTGACAACTTCCAATAACTACCACAAGAGCCTGTTAAGTTTCCTGCACCTGTCATCACCTGCCTGGGTAGTGCAGCAACTGGCTCTACTGGCGGGAAGGTCTGAACTGTTCCATGCAGCTTATATGTTACAGCTTGACTTCCACCAAGACAAGACCTCCTTTACACATCACATAAGCAATCCATTTATAGAAGCAATGGTGTATTTCCTGTATGGTTTTAATAGGGAAATTCTTTGTTTTGGTGGTACTGATAAGAAATGCATATGTTAATAGAGTATTCTTCTAGGATAAGAGATAATTATGCCGAGTTTTATATGGTAGAATCTTCCCTTTTGTTAATTTCACTGTATCTTCTGTCCTTTAAAGCACTGGAATTGAGAAGCAAGGGTATTGTATGTGTTAATGAGTCTCTCTACAGAGAGGAAATGGTGAGTGAAGATTTAGCTACTAGAATGTTTCCACTTGTTTAGTTCACCACAATGTATTAACGGCAGTGAAGTTGATCAGTTAGGAAAGGTTTACTTGCTGATGAAGAGAGGACTGGTGCTATGAATGACAAAATCTCTTCTTAAGTTCCCTACAGTAGACAACCTCAGACTCTTCACTCATTGCCATATTTTCCCTTCAGGAGTTGGCCAGCAAGGAAATGATATGAAGAGGAAACTAGTGGTCTGAATAACTACATAACTTTTTTTCCCTATAACAGAAAAATCCAGACCCTTAACTTATCACTACTATAGAATTTAATACACAGATTTTTCCTTCAGGGGTTGGACAGCAAGGAAATTATATGTAAGAGTGAGGAGAGTGAAATGAATACTGCGATGACAAAACCTTTCTGTCCTGTTCACTCCCTGACAAAGGACAAGCAAAGGAAATGCATGGATAAGGAAAGAAAAATGTGAATGTAGACTAACAAAACCTTTCACTACATGTTTCCATCCTGTTCACTCCCTGAAAGAGGACAAGCACAGGACCCCACACAGTGAAAACAAGCAGCTGCACTACCCAAGAGGCCTACCTGAGGAACAGAACTAGCGCCCTCAGTGGTCAGGGACTCCGCATCTCCTTGCTCTACCTCTCCCTCCTGACACTCATTTAGCAAGTCCTCATTTTGTATTTCCTCTTGAGATGCTTCATAAAATTCCTCTATCACATCAAAGGAGGTGTTTGTTGTGGCTTCTGTGGTCTCAGTGGCAAAGATCTCCAGGTCCTCTCTCTGTATTTGTGTGAGATCTGAGTTCAGGTCAATGGGGTGAGGGTCATAGTGAGATGCTGCTTCTATTGGCATAATTCGAGTGGGACCTGCCAAGTGGTGGTCCTCATGTAAGGAGTCTAGGTGCTCTGGGGCTACAGGAAGACTCTCTGGTGAATGTGACTCCTTGCCTATGCTTTCCAGTTCCTCCTTCTGCAGCTGCACCATATCCTCCTCATCTGTGGTAGCTGCTGTGACTGTTGGCTGTTGGTCTGAGGCACTGGAATGGTCATGACGGCTCGTAAGAGGAGTGTGTGTCATTCTGTAGTCTTTCTCACTGCCATCACCACCCTTTTCACTGTCACACGCTGCTAAAACCGCACTCTGTTCCTTCACTTCCAACTCTCCGCTTCTCAAGCCTGTGTCTCTATGGTGCACTGGGCTCAGCTGAGGGGTGACTGGAATGCTTTCCTTAACCTCCAGGGTGTAATGAGTCCCCATGTCTGTGAGGGCTTCTAAGAGATCCTCCATGAAGGACACACCCTCATCCTCATCCCCATCCTTACCAAATATTCCAGCTGCAAATAAAATGCCAAGTTAGTTCTCCGGCCCCACTCAACAGGACAAGGCAAAAAAATACCGAGGGAGTTCCTGGCATCTCGCACAAAACGCAGCATCTACTGAGGCAAGAGAGATGAGAAAACACATGAGCGGCCACATCTGTATCCATGGGGACCACAGAGGAATCACCGTAGAGGTTCTGGAGGAGAGAAATAAGTTAAAGCACCTTAGAGACCCCCCAGCACATCAACACATACCAATATCTTTGCCAGTGTTCCCTCCTCCTCTATGTCCATGGCCACCACTGCCTTGTCTGTCTGGATGTCGCACAGCACATCTCCCGGCTGGATGGGGTCGCCCTCCTTCTTCATCCACTGGACTATGGTGCCCTCCAGCATGGTGGGTGACAGTGAGGGCATTTTTATGGGTATTCCCTCGGCTGTTGGGGGAAGCACTGGTTATGTACAGTCTGGGTGAGGCGTCAGGTTGTCCATCACACTCACTTCCACGGGGCTTTGTGTGTTTCTTTCTATCCTTTATCTATCTCTCTCTTTTTACTCACGTTTTCCTCCCACATCTCTCTCTTCTTCACTCCTCTACCCTCCCCCATCTAGTCTCTCTCTCTCTCTCTCTCTCTCTCTCTCTCTCTCTCTCTCTCTCTCTCTCTCTCTCAAGGGAAAGGACTCAAGCTTATTAATGTTACAACTTTGAAGTGATTTCACAATGATACAAATAGCAATAGTAGTAACAATAACAATGCAAGCCCAATTTTACCCATAACCAATTAACCATTACCTGAAGACCTGACCACCAATATTAGCCCGTACCTGTCAATGTTTACAATACATCCTTACTTTGCCATTGAACACTGACATGATAATACAGCACACTTACTGTAGTGTACATCCGTAAAAGTTTTAGACAGCGGCCTCCTATAGTTAACTCACAAATCTGCATTGAAAAGAGGTGCCTCCCACAGCCTAAGTCCACAAATTGTGTGTACAGTGTGGCTCCCTTCATACACTGAGCTTTGGAACACTTCCTGTGTGCCTCGGGAAGTAGTTCATATGTAAGTAAAATATATAAAAGTTTTTTGTCTATACATGAGCTTAGCTCATTCATTGTATTGAAACTATTGAACGGTAAGCATTTTATTATGAACATTTTATTGTGAAGCACATTTTATTTGTGAGACATATGAAGGGCACCACGAGAGTATTATTCCACACTGACCCGTTAGGGAGGCTGTCACGGTGCTGGGCCAGTTTGACTCCAGCTGTCATCATGGAATGTCTGGAAGATTGTGATCTATGTTTCTTGTTATGCCTTTGAAAATGTCAGCTTTCATCTTCACATCCTTGAAGTTTGGCACCGTCTCCTCTCTTGGTGAATAGTTAATGTATCTTATTTCTTTACATATAACAATATTAGATGCTGGCCTGTCAAGGAATAGCATGTGACCACGTCACAAGGCTTGGCAGTCTACCTAATAAGCAGCCAAGTCAGCAGCTTACAGTTGCGATCCTGCTAGGTTAGGTTTGGTTAGGTTAGGTAATGCTAGGTAAGGTAATGTTAGATTATATTAGGTTAGGCTAGAAATTTCCCCATTTGTCAAAACATGTCATCTCATGCTTATGTTTTTTTTTTTTTTCATGAATGTCCAAATTTAGCCTAATTTGTCTTCCCCAACATAAAATCTCGCTTTCTGCATCCCCCCAAACACCCGATTCCCCAAAGGTCCCCAAAGCTTGCTTGAGGATAGGGGAAGAGTTATGTAACAAGGAGTTAATGTCAATTCCTACCCCTACATCACCCCCTACCCACCACCACCCACTCATTAACACAGTCTTCTCGGATGTACACTAATCATAACTTCACACTGACACAATTTCGTCATTACAAAAATAGCAACATCACTCAAACAAGCCCACCTTTACCTGTCACTAATTAACCAGCACTTGTAAATCCACCTGTAAGCAAAACCCCACCTTAATTAAAGAAGAAAATAGATAAAAACGAAAAAAAAAAAAACGGAGAAAAAGAAAGGATAAAAAAAGAAAAAAGAAAATCCACAGGTGAGACGAGAATTCCCACACCTGTCACACACTTACCGTCCAGGGCAGGTGTGGTGTGCAGGAGTGCGGCATGTCCCTGGGTGTGTCTGGCAGCCTGGAAGCCCCTCAGCCTGGCCAGGTGGCGTGAGAGGTGAGAGGCAGCCCGGTGGAGGCCGCCCAGCCCTGCCATTTTACTCCTGCTCTCACTCTTCTCGCCGTCTGCTGCTCCTGATGATGATGATGATGATCGTGCCGGTGGAGTTTTGAGCTTTTGTACGTTTTTCGTAGTTTTCCTTTTTTCTGGTTTATTATTTTTTTTCATTGTTTATATTTATTAACTTCCTTTGTCTTATTGTGCTTGCTTATTTCTTTTATTTTGCCTCCTTTTGTCTCTCTTCGTGGGATTTCATTTTTTTTCATTTTAATATATATATATATATATATATATATATATATATATATATATATATATATATATATATTATATATATATATGTATATATATATGGGACTTACAGTGTTCTTTTCTGGTTTATTATTACTTTTATTGTCCATTTATGGCTTATTGTACTTAAAATCTCCTAAAAATCGTTTACATGACGGCACTTTTAATCTACCTTCATTCGTTTTATCTTTCGTGTCCATTTTTACTTTACTGTATCTTCTTATCGTTCGTGAGCTACCATCTTCCACCTGTTATTTTACTCTAAACTCTCTCTTTGATCCCCAGCCTCTTTCCTCCAACCACCAGTCTTCGTTTTACCTTCAGTTCGTTCCTCTTTAAAACCAGCATCCTTTCTCTACCTCCAGCCTCCTTCATCTGAACCCTATGAACCCATATTCTAAAACGCTTTGCTCTCTCACCACTATATTCCAAAGCCACAGAGATGATTAGCCAGCTTCTCAAGTGTTTCTTCAGTAAATTATGTAAAAATCTCGCTAATTTATCCTTAGAATCATTAAAAAACACCCTTAAAAACTGGTACATCTTCAACCAGAGCCTTTTGATAGTAGTGGCAGTGTGGCATTGAAATGTTTCAGAATATGGTCCTGAGTTTCCTTCATCTGATGCTCAGTTTCCTTCATCTCGCCTTCAGCCTCCTTCCTCAACCCCAAATCTTCTCATAAAACCTCTTAGTACATAAAGTTTCCTGTTTCATAATATACAAAGGGCAGAATCTGTTATGTTCACTTCATTATTCAAAGTTTCCACATCATTTTATCTCTTTAAATTACCTTAAGTCTATATTTACACCAAGAGCATAAACATCATTACATATGATCTAAAAAAAGATTCATAACAATACCACTTCTCTTTCTCTTTTTCCCTTCATCTTTCTCTTCAGTTATTTATATTTCCTGTAGTAAATCTTGAACACCAACTTTATGATCTCAATTCTCAACAAAAATACAAATAACAATAATAGAGTTATAACAACACCACTTCACCACCACCTTCTTCTTTCCCTTTCTTCAATTACATATATTTCCTGAAGCAGATCTTGGAAACCACCTCCTATAACCTCGAATCCTACCACAAGTACAAATAAACCAAGAATCACAACACTACCTCTCTCCTTCCCTTTCCTCCTCCCTCCTTCATCCCCTCCTTCAGTTATGTGTACTTCCCATAGTAGATCTTGTCAATATTCTTCACCCAAGAGTGGCAACCCATCATGTTATTCTGGATGAGGTACTTGAAGGTGTATCTGTTCAGGTTCTCTCTCTCCAGCTTCTCCTCCTGCTCCCTTCTTGCCACAAGTGTCTCATGGCTCACTGCATCAGCCGGGAAGGGAAGGTTGTTTGCCAAAACAGACAGGAATGGCTTAACCTGTAAAGGAGAGAAGATAGTAGTAGTAGTAGTAGTAGTAGTAATGATACTGCAATGAATCTTGGTTTTTCATACTTTTTAATAGGATTTGAGGTCATGTGAGGTAATTTTCAAGATTTACTTCAGAAAATACATATAACTGAGGAGCTGGAAATGACAGGGATGTATTGGTGGATAAGTGCGGCTGGTAAGAGCGGTAAGGGAAGACCCAGTGATAGATTAAGAGGAATGGTGTCAAAGAGTGAGAATTAAATGGGTTAGTGAGGCTGGCAAGAGGAGGACTGATAGATAAATGGGGTTAGTTAAAGAAGAATGGGGTCAAAATATTAGTGGTGATGGGTTACTGAAGAGTTAGTAAGAGAAGGATTGATAGATGAGGATAAATAAATAACACTAATGGAAAAAAAAAAAAAAAAGGAAGACAAAATAAAAATAACCACCACCAAACTCACCTCCTCAAAACTACACTTGCCGCCGACCTCAATGATGACACGCTCTGCCTTGATGGGGGTGACGTAGTGGTCAATGGAGCCCTTCCCCCCGCCCATCCGCTTGCCCTGCCCCTTCTTGGTGATGGGCTTCCAGGGGGCATCAATCCGCCATATGGCAAACATCTTACTCATGTTGATCTTCCTTGCAATGGTCATTCGGATCATCTCCAGGTGGCCGTGGCGAAGCATTCCTCCTCTCCTGGCCTGTGTGGGTAGAGGTGATTAATTTTGTATTTACTCTTGTGTTTTTAGTTTTGTGTCAGTTTCTTTAGTTTATCAGGCAGCGATGGTGTCTCCTGTTTTTGTTTTTATTTTTTTTGTTTTTTTTAAGTTATATGTCAGTTTCCTTAGTTTTATGAGGGCAGGGATGGTGTCACTCATGGACTTTTGATCTGGTGTCTGAGAACCGTTACCCCAAGAACCCTTCCTACCTTCCTACCCAAGATTTGAACCTGTATGCCTGAAGACTCCTCAGTCAAGCTGTGTGTGGTTCCTCTGTACCGTATTTTGTTCTGAAGGAGTGACTGACTGACTGAACACTAAGGCAATCACATGATGCTGGTGCAAAATGTTGAAGGTAACTAAAATGTGAGGTTTCATCTATCTAGCTGTCCAGGGAAACTGTGTCATTACTTCTCTACACACAGCACCACACCACTGCAGTCCATCTAGCTGTATCCCATGAAATCCTGAGTCAATACTTCTAAATACACACAGAACACCACTCACCTCTGCTCCTGACATGCCCACACTACTCCAGTCTATCTAGCCTTATCCCATGAAAACATTATCATTATTTCTAAATATATACAGAACCTCACAGCAAAATATTCAAAGCAATGACAGCTTTTATCTATCTATGCACCAGAAGCCAGTCATTACTCCTGAATACACACAAAACCACACTTATCACTCCTCTTAGCATGCTCAAACCACTTCAGCCTATCCATCTTTACCCCACAAAAATCCTCGGTACTACAACACACAAAGCCACCAACCACCACCACCACCACCAGCACAAGACACATACAACGATGCCGTATTGTTTGAGCAGTAGGTCGCGGTGAATCTCCTCCTCGCCTCGGATCAGGTCGAGCCTCTTGGTCATCTTGGGCGGCCGAACATTGCCTGGATACTGTGGCACCTTCTGGTAGAACTTGAGCCTCTGTCTCTCAGTGGGCACCTCAATGTGGTCATAATTTGGAGGCACTGGGAAGTTCTTGTATCCTGCCTTCTGTGTCCAAACTGCACCTGAGGGATGTAAACACTATGTAAATAACCAATTCTACCATGTGTCCAGTGGGTGGACAGTCAAGGCTCCCCTAAACTCATGGGGACTTCGTGGTCATCTCAGTCTGCTTGGTAACTTGTTAGATTGATTTTATGGAGTTTGACTACAAGTTTGATTCCTTGCAGATCCTCTCTCTCTCTCTCTCTCTCTCTCTTTCTCTCTCTCTCTCTCTCTCTCAGTTGATTTCCCAGTGGGGCTATGTTTCTCAGAGAGGGTGTTACATATACATCAGACCACTCCTTCACTGCCCATATGAATGTAAAGATTTGCAGAGAAAGAAAGCAATGGAATTTATTATTGAACATACATACACTGCAAAATTTTCTATTATATATAAGCTGACCAGAGTAAACTTTTGTGAACTTCTCCCATTCTATGTGAACAAGAACTGTGTGCATTATTTAGATGCTGCATGATAGTTCTTATGTAATACAGGTAAACCCCTTCATTTCAAAATATACACATACCATATGTACAAAGTTTAATAAGTTCCTACACAAGAATACATAATACTATAAAAGATGCAATATAAACAATTCTGTCTTTATACAAAATTCATACATAAAAAAAAAAAAACATATTCTTACAGCTTTCTATGTTTGGTCCTCTAGTACTTGCTACCTTGTTGTTTATAATCTCAATTTGGACAATACATAATTAAGATGCACCAAGGAAAAGAAATAATTACATACACATACATCAATAACTCATGTCTGTCACTATACACTCCTTCCATCAGTCTATTTCTGTCCCCACATTTCCTTCTCATTTAATCCTCTTGTCATTAATATCTCATCACCTGTAACACATTAATGACTTTATAACATGATAAACTTCAGGAACATATCTTTGTCACAGAGAAACATCACCGCATGTCTATACCTCCACTTCACACACCACCCCCAACACACACACAGGCATAAACACAGGTTCAGATTCAAGATAGTGAAGTAATCTCATAAAAAGGACGATACTGGATAAAACTTTACAGGAACATAAAGTTTTGGTTATTCTATCAGTTTTTAGATCTAAGTTTGTGATGCTTTCTGAAGCTGTGCAATGTGCAGGAGCAGCAGCTGGTCTGCAGCATCCCCTGGAGACACCGTCCCTTCCATGGCCTGCACCTCTGCCTCCTGTATCCGCTCCCTCATGCCTGGCGTGTCCCTGAAAGCAGCCAGCAGATTGTCCCTGAGGTGCGTCCACAGCCAGGCCCGCCGTTGGGTCTTCCTACGCCCCACAAACTCCCCGCTGTCCTCCATGGTGCGCCGGAACTCCAGCATCACCTGCCACAGCTCTGGGATTCCCTCCTGCGTGAGGGAGGAGATGCGCCTCACCGGTGTCTTCCAGCAGGCACTCTTGGGCCGGATGAACTTGAGTGCCGAGATGTACTCGTACTGCATCCGGCGGGCGGCGGCCACCAGGTCCCCGTCACTCTTGTTCACCACCACCAGGTCGCTCATCTCCATGATGCCACGCTTGAGGCCCTGCAGCTCGTCGCCGCCACCGGGGGGGATTAGCAGGGCGAACATGTCCACCATGTCCACTACAGAGAACTCGCTCTGCCCTACGCCTATGGTCTCCACCACCACCACGTCGTGGCCAGCCGCCTCACACAGCACCACGGCCTCGTTGGTAGAGCGTGTCACGCCACCCAGGTGGCCCCGCGACGGTGACGGCCGGATGTAGGCCCTGGGGTCCTTGGAGAGCTCTGGCATCCTGGTCTTGTCCCCAAGCAGTGAGCCGCCTGTGGTGGCAGAGGATGGGTCCACGGCCAGCACGGCCACGCGGTGGCCCTGTGCCGTCAGGAACTTGCCAAAGCTCTCAATGAAGGTGGACTTTCCTGCCCCAGGTGGCCCAGACAGCCCTATCCTGAAGCTGAGGGCCTGCGTGCCCCTCGCCGCATGCTGCTTGCTGGCATCCCGCAGCACCGTGGCCAGCAGTTGCCCCGCCTGCTGCTTCTTTTTTGGGTGAGAGGTTTCCACAAGTGTGATGGCCTCAGCCAGGCTGGCCCTCTGCCCCGCCCGCAGCCCCTCCAGCAGGCGCCGCACTGTCCTGTCCTCGCGGCGCCCTGCAGAACAGCACTGGTTTAGTCCTCCTGCAGCGACACCACCACCACACTACACGCTGGGCTGGGCAGCCACCGCGGTCACATACAAGTTGCTTGGCTGCCTGGATGGACTCTGCACAGCTGGATGATACACACATCAGATATCATGTGTGCACCACCACCATCACCACAACACTCAACTCAACACTTGCAGCATCACAACTCTCACAGGCAGCACAGCTGAGGCAACAAGACAAGTGCCGAGTGTCATCCACCTTGGCTCAACACACACATCTCTCCATTTGGTACATTTTAATTTACAATATTCTTTTCTGGTGTCTCCAGAATGTCAATCAATATGTCAACATACTCCTGCTTCAAACAACAGATGAAATGTCTCACAGATCGCACTACAAACTGCATCTATAAAATATAAATGTGAATCAAGTGTAAAGATACCCCAATACATAACACAGCACACATGTAAACACACTTAATACACGAACTGTTCTGCAGATGTTGAAGAAAACACAAACCAACTCTTACTGATGGCGTCCTGGGAACACTCCCCTTGAACATTCACTGAGAAGTGGCCATCTCTCATCTACCTGCTAACTCATTCATTATGTAACACACATTCTGCTCAAAGGCAACAAAAAATTAGAAAAAAAGGCCTACTGAACGAAAAATCCCATCATAAAAAAAAAAAACTAGAAAAATTCTGACGTTAAAAAATGAATAAAATAAATAAATACAATAAAATCATAAAAAAGGGCTTAAGTACACATCTAACACACGAAATAGTCAACAGATGGTCTAACTCACTCACCAGACATCAGTACAAATGCAGCCAAACACAACAAAAATCTACAAATTCCAGAAAAAGACGAACTTAGCAACATTTTAACTCTTATCTTGACTCACCTCCAATACTCGCACTGCACAGTCCTCTCGTCCTCGCCAGCGCTCGTGTGAATTCCCTGGGTAATATTGACGCCATTTTGATATATACAGGTCCGTGTGGCAGCTGCGGGGGGCGTTAAAATGGGTGTAAATAAGCGAGACTCAACACGCAGCATCCATGACCCGGCCACAGCTGATCCCGAGTCTTGAATCATGATCTTGGTGCTTTTCGTTGCCAGAACAGTTTCGGTTCAGGTTGTATTTATTTATTTACTTATTTATATGCAAGCTTCTTTGTTTTTTTATGTGCGATAATTTGGGTAGGTATTTTTTGTCTTGTGTTTTGTGTTTTGGTAATAGAGGTTCCGGTTTTTTGGTGAACATTTCGGCTCCTAGATTTTCTCTCTCTCTCTCTCTCTCTCTCTCTCTCTCTCTCTCTCTCTCTCTCTCTCTCTCTCTCTCTCTCTCTCTCTCTCTCTCTCTCTCTCTCTCTCTCTCTCTCTCTCTCTCTCTCTCTCTCTCTCTCTCTCTCTCTCTCTCTCTCTCTCTCTCTCTCTCTCTCTCTCTCTCTCTCTCTCTCTCTCTCTCTCTCTCTCTCTCTCTTGCTTTGCTGTCTTTTTTTTTACTGTTATCACATTAGTAGCCTATAGGTCAGGTCACCTCGTGAGGATCGCAATGTCTGCTGTGGCCCGAGTAGCTATATAACTCTCTCTCTCTCTCCTCTCTCTCTCTCTCTCTCTCTCTCTCTCTCCTGGTTTACTGTCTTTTCCTGTTACTGTTATCACATTAGTAGTCTATAGGTCAGATCACCTCGTGAGGACTGCAAGGTTTGCTGTGGCCAGAGTAGCTATGTAACTCTCTCTCTCTCTCTCTCTCTCTCTCTTATAACAAGACATAGTAATAACAATAAAACAAACATTTCTTAATTCACTTTTATTTGAGATTTTTTTTTCTTTACAGTCATTTTTATGCTAGAAAAAGTTTTCTACAATAAAATACAAATTATTCTATACACTGTACAATTTGTGGTGTGTGGTTTGGAGGGCGGAGGGCAAGGCTGCACTACCACTAGCCCGCTTTCCCTTGCTAATAAATGTACTTTTTTTGTCTTCTGTCGAGACTGTGATTAATCTATTCATGTTTGTACGATTAAGAATAAAAATACGTAGTTTTAATTGTGTGTGTGTGTGTGTGTGTGTGTGTGTGTGTGTGTGTGTGTGTGTGTGTGTGTGTGTGTGTGTGTGTGTGTGTGTGTGTGTGTGTGTGTGTGTGTGTGTATATGAATCACAAGGGATAGCGAACCACTGAGGAAAAATAATGATAAAAAAATAATGATAATAATAATAATAATACAAGAGACCTGAGAGAAGAATCGATGGTTCTTATTAATATATATATATATATAAGTTACAAGTACGGACCATCTTCGACCATATACAAAAATATAAAATAATAAACATCTGAGACGTGAACTTTGCGTGTGTGCGTGCGTGTGCGTGTAGGGCAGGAAAATGCAGGCCCGTGTCTAGATGAGTATATATCTACCTCTCAATCCAGCATGAGGCCGCCCACACACGCCCACAGGAGAGGAGGGAGGCTTGGGACACGGGACATGGACAGGGGAGGGGGCTGGGAGAGGTGGGCGTGGCATGGGATGGGCGTGAGTGAGTGTGTGAGTGAGGGCTGCGCATTTTGTGAATCAGCCACGCGTTTGTTTATGGTCCAGTGTCCCCTTCAGGAGCAGCGTGTCCCTAGGGAAGAGTGAGGTAAGGATGCGTGGTGGTGATGCTGCCCTTTGAGAGTTCTTTGTTTGGGGGTCGTGGGGAAAGTGTGTGTGTGTGTGTGTGTGTGTGTGTGTGTGTGTGTGTGTGTGTGTGTGTGTGTGTGTGTGTGTGTGTGTGTGAGACGGACACGCACTCACGGCTGTCACTTGTTTGTCCTTCGTCAGTAGTTCGTGAGGGTGAAGGTGAGGCACTTTCTCTCCGTTTTCTATCCTTTCACCGTCGCTTTCCCTTCTTTGCTTCTTCTCAGTGTCACTTTATTATCCTCACTTCTCTTTTTCCTTCTTTCCACCGTCTCACTTTCTTTACTCTCTACTCTTTTTTCTCCCATTCTCCTCACCGTCACTTTCTTTACGACACGGTCACGACACGGGCACATGAGGTCTGTGTGGTGTCCAGGGTGACCCACACTCAGTGCAGACGCTTATCTTCACTCCTCTGGCCTCTTCCGTCACGAGTATTAAGCCTTTGTGGAGACGACGAGGACGATGCAGGTACACGCCACTCGTCACTACACCTTCCGCGAGTACTGACCATCTGGAGTTGAAACACGCAGCACACCAGAGTCCAGTGCCCGTGCTGAGGTGCTGAGGTGCTGAGGCGCTGCTGAGGTGCTGAGGACGCTGAGCCAACACGGAAAAACAGTCAATATAAAAAGGAAACTGAGGTACGAATGTTACCAGTGACGTGTTCGCTCCTGGGGCACGTCACTCACTACCCAGCCTGGTCCAGTTGCTTCTAATACTGTTGCCACATGCACGCCTCCTCCTTTGACTCCTCCCGCAGACGCCAGGCAGTGCTAGGTGTCTTGGCAGAGGCTGTGGTGTCCCTCTGGTCGTGGTCAGGCTTGTGTGGGGACTGTAGAGGTCTTCCCGTGGTCTCCGTGTGCCCACCGGGGCCTCCGCAGAGTGAGGGAAGCTGGGTAAGTCTCAGGAGAAGCCCCGGGGTGCTCAGGATGTGCCTGGAGTGATTGGGTTTCGAGTTGACCTGCAGGAGCCCCGAGGGAGGCGTGGCGTCATCTTCCTGAAGGCAGCGCAGCAGGAGATGCAGTTTTGACTTTGTGTTTGATTCTGCGGAGCTTTCGGCTGCCCCCGACGGCAGGTGAGGGCGGCGCGACACACCTGAGGAGAGAAATGCAGGTTAGGGACGAGTGAAGCTGGAGGAGTGCCACACAGACGGCACAGCCGAGTGGTAAGGGGTGCCACCCCCCTCCCGTGTCCCACCCCGCGCCCTCTCGGCAGCTGGCAGGGCACCGGGGAGGAGAGGTGTGGGGTGGGTGGGGGCGACACCCAGCTCTCGGCGGCCCACACATCACAACTTTTGCATTTCGCTCAACATCAATTAAGGTGAACATCAAAGTGCGCGCCCTTCACGCTGCGGCGCCGCCACCCCCGCCACGCCGCAGATTGAGTGGCTCTCCTCTCAAGTTTCTGAATTGCCGGCAGCAGCAGCCTCCGCCGGCGCCGAGCGACAAGG
>NC_087183.1:15467367-15484867 GCF_035594125.1 Scylla paramamosain
TGTGTGTGTGTGTGTGTGTGTGTGTGTGTGTGTGTGTGTGTGTGTGTGTGTGTGTGTGTGTGTGTGTGTGTGTGTGTTCTCTCACCTCCTGATGAAGTCGAACTCAGAGAAGAGCAGCATGAGGGAGGCCAGCAGCGTGGAGGCGGCCCCGTGCAGCACCGGCGCCGCCATGTGCTGCAGAGCTAACACCACGCGCCTGTCCCGCCCGCCTACCGCCGTCAGGAAGCCCACAGTCACGTGCACGCAAAACTCCACGCCCACCCCCACGCTGACAATGAGCAGCACGGCGGGCACGGCTGACAGCTTCACGCCCAGCACGCCCAGGAGACCAAACAGCTGCAGCACGAGGGCGGCGAGGAGCAACACCACCAGAGCGGCAGCCCACAGGTTCATCAGCACCACGGACAGCACCAGGAACACCGCCGTCAGCACCGCCAGCAGCGCCAGCACCAGATAGAACCTGACGGAGGGATAGAACAATGAAGGTTACAACATGACCTTAATTCCTTATTCTTGAAGGGTCTAAGGGCGTTTCTATGGACATGAACTTAACCTAAAATGACCCCTAGCGTGACCTGAAGGAGGGGCAGACGAAGAGCCTGACGGAGGGGCAGAACAATAAAAACACTATATTATAACCTTTATTCCCCGCTCCTGAAAGTTCTAGGGGCATTCCTAAGGGCAACACCTTCACAACCTTGACCTAATGTGACCCCTAGCGTGACCTGTGCCCCGGGACTTACCTGAGCTTGATGTACTGCTCCCAGAAGGTGAAGGGCACGCCGGTAGGGAAGTTTGGAAGGCCTCTCTCCTCGAACTTCCTGCAAATGGCGCGCACCTCCTGTATCATAGCGGTGATGGACGCCGTGTCGCTCAGCTGGTGCAGGTAGAAGGGCAGCTGCGTGTACACCAGCGGCGGGCTCTTCGGGATCTGTAGGAGGCGCAGAAGAAGGGGTCAAGTTTGTGGTGCTTCCTTGCTTTTTGTTAATGTTGATTGTACACACGCCGGAAAAAAAAAAAACAAAGGCCTGAAGAAGAAGAAACAAGAAGAAAACAAGAAGAAAAACATTAAAAAATAACAAGTCTGAAGAAAAAAACAAAAAACAAATGATAACAAGAATCATAAACGCTCCCACCACACACACAACCCCCCTTCCCTCCTTCCCTCCCCACACACTATCATCCCACTCCCCTTCCCCCTCACACACACACACACACACACACACACACACAAGTCCATTATACCTTCAATTCATAGTCGTATCTATCATGGGACCACTGGCGAGGCTCCGGGCGCAGGTCAGCCTGGGAGGAGGTGTAGGCGAGGGCGTCCGTGTTGACCCAGGCCGTGAGATAGTTGTAGAAAGCCTTAGGGTTGATGATGCCCTCAGAGTCCACCAGGCGAATCTGACGGAGGTCACAGAAGGAGGACGGTTACGAGGAGGAATACTGAGTGAGTCTACTGAAGGAGATGTAGAAGGTGGGGGGATGATTAGGTGTGTCTATTGGAGGAGGCGCAGAAGAGGAGGAAAAAGGAAACAGAAGAGCTAACATGAAAGACAAGAACTGTACCAATCACAAGACGAACAGATAATCAGAGAAAGGAAAGAAAACAATAAAAATGAGAACAACAACAACAACAACAACAAGAGAAACAAGCAAGCAAGCAAACAAACAAACAAGAAACACAAAACAGAAACCAAGAACACAATCAAGTACAAAAAAAAAGGAAGGGAAAAGAAGAGAGACCAAAGCTACACGTCACCTTAGCTTACCTGAGTGACGAGCGACGTGTCAATGGGGTTATCGACGTGTCCAGTCTGCACGAGAAGCTTATAACCCAGTACCCCCTCCTCAGAAGCGTTTTTGTGCCACGTCTCCTGCGTGATGCACCCGTCCCGCCAGTCCCTATCGAACGCCGCCTGGAGACCTGAAGGAGGCGACGAAGGAGGAAGGGATGAGTGCACGGGAGGGGAGGAGCAGTGAAAAGTGAGGTTAATCGTGGTTAATCGAGTAAGAATTAGAAGAAGAAGAGAGAAGGATTAAAAAGAAGTAGGAATAAGAGGAGGAAGAACTGCGAAGGAGTGAGAAAATTTCAAACGAGGAAAAAGATAAAAATAGAAAGAGAATGAAGGAAGAAATAGAGATAAAGAGATAAATCAGAGAGAGAGAGAGAGAGAGAGAGAGAGAGAGAGAGAGAGAGAGAGAGAGAGAGAGAGAGAGAGAGAGAGAGAGAGAGAGAAAGTGATAAAAAGAGAGAAAACGTCAAATGAGAAAAAAAATAATAAAAACTGAATGGAAGAAGAAATGAAGATAAAGAGATAAAACAGAGAGAGAGAGAGAGAGAGAGAGAGAGAGAGAGAGAGAGAGAGAGAGAGAGAGAGAGAGAGAGAGAGAGAGAGAGAGAGAGAGAGAGAGAACGTTTAGCTCTCACTCTTAACAGTGCCAAGCAAATCAAGAGCGGCACGGCGTAGATGAAAGCTCTCTCTCTCTCTCTCTCTCTCTCTCTCTCTCTCTCTCTCTCTCTCTAATTTCAGGCAATCGCTCAGCCTCGGCGTAAAATAAACGAGAGATTCTAAAAATACGACCCCTCACCCAACAAAAGAGACAGCTGGGAGAGAGGGAGAAGGAGAGGGAGAGAGAGTGGGAGGGGAAAGGGTCGCATCGTGGGAGGTGGCGAGAGAAAGAAAGAGAGGAACAGAGCAAGAAGTAGAAAGGAGGAGGAGGAGGAGGAGGAGGAGGAGGAGGAGGAGGAGGAGGAGGAGGAGGAGGAGGAGGAGGAGGAGGAGGAGAAGTTTACAAATGATTTACAAATGAGGAATAAATAATCTGAGAGAGAGAGAGAGAGAGAGAGAGAGAGAGAGAGAGAGAGAGAGAGAGAGAGAGAGAGAGAGAGAGAGAGAGAGAGAGAGAGAGAGAGAGAGAGAGAGAGAGGATGACGTCACCATCAGCTGATTAGAGAAGTAAACAAAGTACTGATGGACCACTTTAGGCATGCGATGGAGGAGGAGGAGGAGGAGGAAGATGAGGAGGAAGAGGAAGAGGAGGAGGAGGAGGAGGAGGTAAGGGGAGAGGAGAATCAGAGGAAGGGTTGAGAGTAGAGCAGCTGGCAGGCCACACACACACACACACACACACACACACACACACACACACACACACACACACACACACACACACACACACACACACACACACCGCTCTCCCCCAACAGCTGTTTAACTGGACACCAGGAAATGTGCTGTCCGAGAGAGAGAGAGAGAGAGAGAGAGAGAGAGAGAGAGAGAGAGAGAGAGAGAGAGAGAGAGAGAGAGAGAGAGAGAGAGAGAGAGAGATCATAACACGAAACTGATCTAATAATAAGTAGAAAACATGAACGGAGGAGGAGGAGGAGGAGGAGGAGGAGGAGGAGGAGGATGAGGAGGAGGAGGAGGAGGAGGAGGAGGAGGAGGAGGAGGAGGAGGAGGAGGAGGAGGAAGAAGAAAAAGAAGAAAGGAACGAAAGAAGAAAAGACCACCACTACCACTACCACCATCACATCACTAGCACCACCGTCACCACCACCACCACCACCACCACCACCAGCACACTCACCGATGAGCCAGTCCCTGAAGAGCGAGAGCCAAAACTCGGGCAGGCCGCCGTCGTCGTTCTTGATGATGTGGGTCACCCTGTTGAAGGCGTCGTAGTAGTCGTGCAGGAGGCGCTGCTTGCTGGGGTACTCCACGTTGCCTTGCGTCACTGCGAACATGTTGTAGAACCCGAAGTACTTCTGCTGCGCCGCGAAGAAGGCGTACTCCGGCGTGTCCGCGGGCACCACGTCTGTCAGGTTGAGGCCGTCCTCCACGCGACTCACGCCCCACGCCGCAGCCGCCACCGACGCCATCAGTCCCACCATGGCCGCCGCCTTCACCGCCCCGTGCGTCAGCGCCGGGCCATACACCGCGCCCGCCACGCCGCTGATGCTCCAGTCACACCACTGCCGCACCGCCGACGCCCACGCCCGCGCCATGCCGGAGCGCTTTCTGCCGCCGTCCACCAGGTCCCGCGTGGATGTGGTGGTGGACAGCGACTCCAGGGAGGGCGTGGCGGAGTGCGGGTCCTGCGGCGCGCCCCAGCACTCCCGGGGCGTTGAGGGTGGCACCACGTGGGTCACGGTGCCGCCCCCAGGAGGAGGTAGCGCCCGCGTCACTGTGTCCTTCCTGGTACGGTCAGGCAGGCTGGGCGTGGGGCGGGGCTGCCGGCGCGGCGCACCACCACGCCCCTCCTCCGCTGCCCCGCACGAGGCGGGCTGCTGCTGCTGCTGCTGCAGGGGCACTACCTGGTCCCTGGCGCCCCCGGGCAGACAGCAGAAGAGGTCGGCGCGACGGGCGTGGCGACGGCGCAGGTCGAGGCTCATGATGGCCGGGAACACGGTGAGGGACGCCACCAGGTTGAACAGCACCAGCAGCGCCGCCTGCAGGCAGAAGGCTCGCAGGGCGGGCACGGGTACCAGGGCGCCCGCGAAGAAGGCGCAGGCGTTGCAGACTGAAGTGAGAACCACGGAGACCCCGGCGCGCTTCACCACCTCTCCCACGCGCTCCTGAAGGAGGGGAGGAAGGGAGGCTTAATGTGTGTATGTGTGTGCGTGTGTGTGTGTGTGTGTGTGTGTGTGTGTGTGTGTGTGTAAACTAACCATACACATAATAATGGATGAATTTTGCAACACTAGACTTAATGACCTTGTCCAGAGGAAGGAAAGACAAGGGAGAGAAAGAGAGGGGAGAGGGAGAGCAGGGAGAAGAAAGGAGAAGGAAGGGGAGTGAGGGACGAAAAGAACTGACAGATGAACAAGATATTTGAGCGAGGGGGACGTAGAGCTGTAAGAGACGAGAAGGAGGAGGAGGAGGAGGAGGAGGAGGAGGAGGAGGAGGAGGAGGAGGAGGAGGAGGAGGAGGAGAAACAGAGAAGGAAAAAATAGACAATGAAACAGAAAAAATAAATAAATAAATCGCGTAGAGGACTGAGTTGCGTAAGAGAGAGAGAGAGAGAGAGAGAGAGAGAGAGAGAGAGAGAGAGAGAGAGAGAGAGAGAGAGAGAGAGAGAGAGAGAGAGAGAGAGAGAGGACGTGACGAGCTTTCCTAAGGGACTCACGGGAAGGTCATTCATAACTCATTATTCACCAGATATTCACCGGTGTGGCAGAGTCGTGTGTGGCCGCAGGAGGAGGAGGAGGAGGAGGAGGAGGAGGAGGAGGAGGAGGAGGTGTGGTAGTGGAGGGATGCCAGTTGAATCACCTCTTCGGCTCCATTCCTCCTCCTCCTCCTCCTCCTCCTCCTCCTCCTCTTCCTCCTCTTAACATCTCCATCGACTCGTTCTGGTTCAGTTCTACTCCTCCTCCTCCCTTTTGGAGATTCAAAGCACACCTCCTCCTCCTCCTCCTCCTCCTCCTCCTCCTCCTCCTCCAAGCAAAGTTATCTCAAGTTGCTGCTTCATTTTGGTTCGAGTTAATGAACGAGACTTCTTCCTCTTCTTCCTCTCCTAATTTTCCTACGGTTTTTTCCTCACCTCCTCCCGTTCTTATTCTTCCATTCCTTCCTTCAGTATTTCCTCCAACAACCTCCTCCTCCTCCTCCTCCTCCTCCTTTATTTATGTCCCCTCTCCTGTTTCATTATGTCTTCCCTTTCCTCCTTCTTTTCTGTCACCTCTCCTATTTCTTCTTTTTGTCCTCCTCCTCCTTCTTCTTTTCCTTTACTCCTATCTCATCTCTACTTTTTTTTTCTTGTCTTCCTCCTCCTCCTACTCTTCCTTTGCTTTTATCATCTCTCTCCTGTTTCCTCTTGCCCTCCTCCTCCTCTTTTACATCAATCTCTTCTCCTATTTCTTCTTTTTCTCCTCCACCTCCTCCTCCTCCTCCTCCTCCTCCTTAATTCTCCTCTTTTACTTCTCTTCTCTTATTTCTTCTTTTTGTACACCTCCTTCTCCTCTTCTTTTGCTTCTATCTCTTCTCTTGTTTCTTCTCCTTGTACTCCTCATCCTTTACTACAATCCCCCTCTCCTCCTCCTCCTCCTCCTCCTCGTCCTCCTCGCCGGCAGCAACCCGAGCCGTGAGAGAGACAAAAGACCCTCGTGTGTTGCAAGATTGTAATCACCTGAATGGCAAGTTGTCAGTTGGGCGCGGTGTCCCCTGCTCTCTCTCTCTCTCTCTCTCTCTCTCTCTCTCTCTCTCTCTCTCTCTCTCTCTCTCTCTCTCTCTCTCTGGTTGACTTTTTGTTTTGTTTTGTTTTGTCTGAATGTATTTTTTTCTCTTTTCTTTCTTTTCTTGCTTTTATTTTTTATTTCGTTTTTTTCTCTTTTTCATTTTCTTCCTTTTTCTTCTTTCATTCCAAGTTATGTTTACTTTTCTTCTTCCTGTTCCCTCTTCTTCCTTTTTTTCTTTCCTTCTTATCTTTTCTTTCATTTTTTTTTCTCTCGTCTGCTTCCTTCTCATTTCTCACCAGGTGGTTTCTCTCTCTCTCTCTCTCTCTCTCTCTCTCTCTCTCTCTCTCTCTCTCTCTCTCTCTCTCTCTCGGAAACAGGTAATAAAACAGGTAAAAATAGATAAACACATGCCAAGATTTTTTTTTTCCTTCCTTTTTTTTTTTTTTTGCTTTACTTGATCTTCCTGTTTCTTTATTTTTATTTTCCTTTACTCTTCCTCTTCTTCTCTTTCTTAACACCTCAGAACATTCACCTCTCCTTCCTCCTCTTCCTTTTCTTCCTATTCTACTCCTAACCCCCACAACATACCGCTATTCCTTCTTCTCCTCCTCCTCCTCCTCCTCCTCTTCCTCCTCCTCCTCATCTAAAAATTATCCCACTCCTCTGTTTGTTTATCCAGACGAAGAAAACAAGAATCACGTGAGGAGGAGGAGGAGGAGGAGGAGGAGGAGGAGGGGGAGGAGGAGGAGGACAGGTGATTATACTAGAAAGGAAGGGTGGTGAGGAGGACAGGTGGAGATTGAGGAGAATAAGGCGGAGGACAGGTGTGATGAGATGAGGTGGAGGTGAGGCACGTGATGGTGAGTGACGTAAAGGTGAAGGTGAAGTAACAGGTGAGATGTTCAGGTGATAGTGATGAATGATGATGATGATGATGATGATGATGATGATGATGATAATAATAAAAATAATGACATGAAGAAAAACAAGAAAACAAGAACCCTTTCATTTTCTCTCTTTTTCCTTCTTTCTTCCTTCTTTTCTCTCTATTCCCCTCTCTTTATCTCTTCCTTTCCTCCCTCCCTTCTCCTATTACCCTTTCTTTCTCCCACTCCTCTACCGTATGCCCATTTCCTCCTCCTCCTCCTCTTCCTCCTCTTCTTTCACCCACCCAAACCTCTATCACTTCATCAACACTCCCCCCTCCCCCCACTAACACCCACACCACATTCTTCTCCCCCCCACACACCCACGGGGGAGGGGGTGACAAATTGGGTGTATTGTCCTGTCCCCCTTCCCCCCACAAGGCTGCCAGGTCAACAGGGGTCACTCAGGCACGCTAGGTCATGGTACACGAAGTTCTGGGGGTTATGTAGTAGTAGCAGTAGTAGTAGTAGTGGTAGTAGTAGTAGTAGTAGTAGTAGTAGTAGTAGTAGTAGTAGTAGTAGTAGTAGTAGTAGTAGTAGTAGTAGTAGTATTGGGAAGGAGGAGGAAAAGAAATGTAACGAAATGGATAAGAAAAAAGCTGAGAGAGAGAGAGAGAGAGAGAGAGAGAGAGAGAGAGAGAGAGAGAGAGAGAGAGAGAGAGAGAGAGAGAGAGAGAGAGAGAGAGAGAGAGAGAGAGTTACAGTATCAGTAGAAACGAGGAACAAGAAAAAGAAAACGAGAGATGAGGAGAGGAAAAACAAGACTAAGAGAGAGAGAGAGAGAGAGAGAGAGAGAGAGAGAGAGAGAGAGAGAGAGAGAGAGAGAGAGAGAGAGAGAGAGAGAGAGAGAGAGAGAGAGTATACCTGCTTGCCTGGCGGTCTCTCAGATGACACAGATAACTATGGCGGTGCAGACCCAAAGGTGAGGACCCCCTGAAGAGCCTCCCCCTTCCGCCCCCCCACCCGCTCCACCTAACCCTCCCGTAGCCCCCAACATGCACCCCCCATCCCTGGCCGCCCCCTCACTGCGCCCCAAGCCCCCCACACCTCACAAAGCGGCGGTGTCTTGGGTGTTGTGATATTAATTGAAGGGGGGTACTCTCTCTCTCTCTCTCTCTCTCTCTCTCTCTCTCTCTCTCTCTCTCTCTCTCTCTCTCTCTCTCTCTCTCTCTCTTTAAGTGTTAATGTTTATATATTGTTATTTGGTATTTTCTTCCTTTTCTCTGATTTTCTTCATTTTTTGCAATCCTTTTTTTTCCCCCTAGTAACTGGCTATGTTTAGGGTGATATTCTCTCTCTCTCTCTCTCTCTCTCTCTCTCTCTCTCTCTCTCTCTCTCTCTCTCTCTCTCTCTCTCTCTCTCTCTCAAATTATTACACCCAACCATATACCACACCTCTTCCTCCTCCACCTATATATACTATACTACATACTATACTACTACCACCACCACCACCACGACCACCACCACCACCACCACCGCCCTCAGCACACACTCACCTGATAGGGAATACACGTGTTATCCGCTGTCTGCAGGAAGGTGTGGGCGAGCAGGAACATGTCATCCACTCCCAGGCCGAGGGCGAGGAACGGGAGGACCTGCGTGGTGGAAGCGTTGAAGGGCAGGCCGAGGAGGGCACAGAAGCCGAGCCCCGCAGCCACGGACGCGGTCACCAGCAGCACCCCGGCCAGCCCAAGACCCGCGGCTGATCGCACTGAGTCTGTGAGTCTTGCCAGGGACACACAAGCATACACGACCTGCGGGTGGGTGGGAAAGGTAGGTACGTGTTTTAGGTTAGGTTGAGTTGAGTTAGGTTGGGTTGGGTTAAGTTAGGTTAGGTTAGGTTTTTTTTTTATGTAAGAAAGGCTTTGTTTTGTCCTAGGACTAGAAAAAGATAGAAAAAAACAGTTTGGTTTTGGTTTAGTGAGGTTTGGTTTGGTTAAGTTTGGTTTGGTCAGGTTTGGTTTTGGTTAGATGAGGTTAAGTAAAGTTAGATTAGATTAGGTTTGGTTACGTGAGGTTAGGATAAATTAGGTAAATTTTTCGTTAGGTTAAGCTTAGATAAGGTAAATTTAAGTATGGCAAGTTTAGTTTATATAAAGTAGGGTTAGGTAAAATTAAATTAAATTACATTAGGTTATGTAAGGTTAAATTAGCTTCACACACACACACACACACACACACACACACACACACACACACACACACACACACACACACACTCACCATGAAGACATATCCGAGCGCCACCCTGACCACGGGCACCTCAGAGAAGTCCTGCAGGAGGTGGTCCAGGGCCGCTGAGGTGAAGGGCAGCATCTGGTAGGGTCGCGTCAGGTTGTGCAGCCTCTCCGTCTCCTTCAGAACCTCCTGCAGGGGATGAGACAGCGCCGTCAGGAGGGATGTGCCTGACTGACTGGTTGACTGACTGACTGACTGATTGAGTGTACGTATGACTGGCTGACTGAGTGAATGAGTAACTGAGTGAGTGAATGACTGACTGATTGACTGACTAGTTGACTGACTGACTCATCGAAGTGATTGATTGATAGACTGAGTGAGTGAGTGAGTGAGTGACTGACTGACTGACTGACTGACTGACTGACTGACTGACTGACTGACTGACTGAATGACTGACTGGCTGAGTGATTAAGTGTGCGTATGACTGATTAGCTAAGTGACTGATTGACTGACTGACAGACTGAATCGAATATAGAATGAGTGTTAACTGGGAATACGTAATATGAATATAAAAAAACGAAGACAAAACATGAATGAATGAATGAAGCAATGAATGTGTGTTGAAAGACAATAAATGGGCGATGAATGGGTGTTAATGTGGCAAAGAATGAACGGATGGAGCAATGAATGGGTGTTTAATGGGTGTTACTGGGCAATGAATGGATGAATGGAACAGTGAATGGATGGTGATTGGCAAAGAATGGCGAGTGAATGGGTGTTAAAAGTCAATGAATGAATGAATGAATGAATGAATGAAGGAGGAAAGAAATGGGCGTTAAATAGTGCAGTAAATGAAACGGATACTTGAACTAGAGCAACGCAAGAATAAACAGAACCGGATATTCTCTCTCTCTCTCTCTCTCTCTCTCTCTCTCTCTCTCTCTCTCTCTCTCTCTCTCTCTCTCTCTCTCTCTCTCTCTCTCCGTGTGTGTGTTCATGCGTGCCATTACTACGGTACATTATAGTAATCAGGCGTGGAAGAAAATTAATAAAGGTGTGTACGTGTGTGTACGTGTGTGTGTGTGTGTGTGTGTGTGTGTGTGTGTGTGTGTGTGTGTGTGTGTGTGTGTGTGTGTGTGGAGTGAAAGGGGATGTGGCAGTGAGGTGGAGGAAGTGGAATGTGGCGCTGCGGGTGATGTGGTCGCGAGAGAGAGAGAGAGAGAGAGAGAGAGAGAGAGAGAGAGAGAGAGAGAGAGAGAGAGAGAGAGAGAGAGAGAGAGAGAGAGAGAGAGAGAGAGAGAGAGAGAGAGAGAGAGAGAGAGAGAGAGACACCATTTCCTTAAGTGAATGCTGAGAGAGAGAGAAAAAAATAAAAGTTTCTCAGATAACAACTTGGAGAATACTTGACTTCCACCCCCCTCTCTCTCTCTCTCTCTCTCTCTCTCTCTCTCTCTCTCTCTCTCTCTCTCTCTCTCTCTCTCTCTCTCTCTCTCTCTCTCTCTCCCTCAGCCGCTGGGTACATTGCGGGCCAGGAGGAGAAGTATATCTCAGTAATTCTCTCTACCTTTGTTTAATTAATGGTGCCATAAATCTCTCTCTCTCTCTCTCTCTCTCTCTCTCTCTCTCTCTGTGTGTGTGTGTGTGTGTGTGTGTGTGTGTGTAGGTAAGACTTGGGCAGGTGATATTAAGATTAGTTAAGCACGTGTAAGACTTAAGGTAAAGAAGGAAGAGGAGGAGGAGGAGGAGGAGGAGGAGGAGGAGGAGGAGGAGGAGGAGGAGGAGGAGGAGGAGATATTCAGTTTGTTTATCTGAGAGAGCAGGTTAAGTTAAGGTGAGGATCGAGTTGGTTTTCTTGCGGTTAGGACTGAACAAACAAAAGATTACAGGAGGAGGAGGAGGAGGAGGAGGAGGAGAGAAGAAAGAAGACGAGAGAGAGATAGGAGATGAATTAGATAGGCAGAACGAAGTGAGAGTAGGGAAGAGAGAGAGAGAGAGAGAGAGAGAGAGAGAGAGAGAGAGAGAGAGAGAGAGAGAGAGAGAGAGAGAGAGAGAGAGAGAGAGAGAGAGAGAGAGAGAGAAACGACAGATAAAAAAAATAGAAAAGAAACAAAAACACAAGAAAAACAAGAAAATTAACTAAAAGAACGACAAAAATAAGCTAAAAAAAAAAACACACCAACAGCAAACAATAAATAACAAACAACACACAAACACACACACACACACACACACACCTCCGTAAACTTGTCCTGCCACGCCTCCAGGATCATCGCCGCCTTCTCCTGCGACCAATCGATGTGGTGGACGCGATAAGTATCCAAAAAGTACTCGTATAGATTCTTGGAGCCCATCAGTTGAACCAGCGACTGCAATGCCTCGGCCCTGGCAGGAGAGAGAGAGAGAGAGGGACTAGAGAGAGGGAGAGAGAGGGACTAGAGAGAGAGAGTATAAAGTGGTGTGGTTGATGTGTCTTGGTGGGGTTTCAGTGGCTGAGAAAGTGGTCAGCGGGGTGTATCAGATGGCAGGTGAAGGGAAGCGTTGCAGAGGACAGGTGTGGCTGGCCAGGGCAGGTAAAGGAAGGCATTTTTAAAGAAGGAAGCTTAATTTAGTGAACTGTATGTCATGGTGTAAGTGGGGAGGAGAAAGGCTGCGAGACATAGTGAAAGAGTCTTGTGCTGCGTGAAAGGAGGAGGAGGAGGGGGGAGGAGGGAAGAAATAGAGGATACTTACCTCACAATATGCCCCGTCTTGTTGGCTGTAGGGGCGCCCACTATTAGCTCCTCCGGCCAGTGCATGTACTTGCTGGCGAACCCGTAGCAGCCGCCTGTCAGCTCCGCCCCGACGTCTGGCGCCTGCAGGGACAAACACAACACCCTGTGAGCCTCCCAAGGGCACTGCAGCCTTACATAACCTTCAGGTTTCCTTCAGAAAGTGTGTGCATGTGTGCATGTGTGTGTGTGTGTGTGTGTGTGTGTGTGTGTGTGTGTGTGTGTGTGTGTGTGTGTGTGTGTGTGTGTGTGGTGTTATATCAGTGGTGTGCTGAGGGCACGGTCTTCACTCACCTGGCCGGAGTGTTTGTTGGGCGCCGTGTCTGGGCAGAGCGGGTCGGTGGGGTCCAGACAAGGCTTCTCCTGGTAGGCTGTGGTGATGCCCGCCTGTGCCCCGTCAGGGAAAGGCGAGAGGAAATAAAGCATGTTAGTACACACAAGAATGAGGGTGAGGCACGTCTGTGTGTGTGTGTGTGTGTGTGTGTGTGTGTGTGTGTGTGTGTGTGTGTGTGTGTGTGTGTGTGTGTGTGTGTGTGTATCCCGTCCCTTCCCTGCCCCCTCCTGCCTGCCCGTCGTGAGGGGCCAGCGCCCCCGCCCAGTGAGGACCACCCAGACGCCCCGCCACGCCGCCACACTTGACGCGGGGCTCGGTCGTTGCAGGTTCGCGGTGACGCAACGCGGCTCGCCTTTCGCGGGGCAGCTGCGGCCGTGTAAGTTAAGCCGCAATTAGACGATGAGGCTTCCCCCCACCTGGCCGCGGCGAGGCTCAGGTGACGAGAAGCGGCAGACCCCCATGACGCCCAGGCCAGCCTGCAGCCTGGGACAGCCCCGCCCCCCGTCTCCCCTGGTGGCCCCGCAGCCCCCGTGTCCTAAGTTGCGCCGCACAGGGTCCCATCTCCGCCGTCCCGCCAAGCGACGCCGCGGATCCTGATGCGATGAGGCAGGAGGCGTGGGCAACCCTCGCCGGCTGGCCGGTAATCCGAGACGCACCTTCCTCGCCTCTTAAACGGTAAAACCGCAGAGCACCCACGTCCGGCCCGCCCCGCCCCGCCCTGCCGCGCCCCTGCACTATCTTCACACCTCCGCCCGCAAAGGACTGCCCCACAGAACCCGCCCGCCCCGGCAGCGCCACCAGTGGGCCGAGGCGGCGCGTCACCTGTCCCGGCGCGGCACGGAGCAGCGCTGGGTGACCAAGGTGATCACTGAATGTGCCGCGCGGGGCGTGAAGGAAGGGCGGCGCGGCGCGGCCTCCCACGACGCCAGAATGAGCCAAGGGTCACGCCTATTGCCCCTGACCTGACCCCGCTCCCCGCCGCCCCTGGGTGTCACTGTCAAGTCTGGGTCACGCCAGGTCACCCCGAGACTCCCTGGTGACCTGACCTGCCCTCTGGTCCTCACACTGTGGGAAAGGAGAGATGGAAGGAATGGAAGAAAACACGGACACATATTCCTCTTCTCTTCCATTCCACATGTTCCTCCTCCCTTTGTTTCAGTCCTTCCTTCACCTCACCTTCCCTCCAGCTCCCTAACCTCCCTTTCCTCTATGACCCTTCCCCTTTATCTGGTCTCTTCTCTCCTTTCACTTCTCCCTCCCTCCTTTCCCTCCCTGTCGCACTCTTCCCTCCCCTGCACCACTCACCCGCTTCATGAAGTCGTCGAAGGAGGAGAAGGGGAAAAACCTCTTGTATCCTTCGAACTCCTTCATGTTGTCAAGGATCTTCTGTGGGTTGAGATTCGTCCACCTGATGCCCGACCCGAGGCCTCTGTAGGGGGAGACGAGGCGGGGTTAGGAGGAAGAGGAGTTGGAGGAATACAAAGGAAGACCAAACAGCAACATATCTTGAGGCCCTTAATAGGCTGTCAACGTAACTATTCTAACCTAACTACTGGTGGATGAGACACGATGGCTTAGGAGGAGGAGGAGGAAGAGGAGGAGGAGGAGGAGGAGGAGGAGGAGGAGGAAGAGTAAACACACACACACACACACACACACACACACACACACACACACACACACACACACACACACACACACACACACACACACACACACACACACAGGTTCTATAACACACGTCTACTCGCAACTTCGAAAGAGAAAAAAAGAAGGAAGGAAAAAAATGGAGATGAAGAAACTTAACATAAAAAAGAGAACAAGCAGAAAATAAGAACCAAAAAAAAAAAAGAAAAGAAAAAAGATGGAGCTAAAAAAAAAAGAAAATAAGATGAAGATTTAAAAAAAAAAGTGGAGGGTGGTCTGAGGGATGGAGCTCCACATTAGGCATGCAAAGTGGAGGCGAATGAGGGAGGAAATAAGTGGAATGTGACGTGACAAAGGGCATATCATTCCACCATTGTTTGGAGCGCGGCTGATACCTCGCATCAGTCCCTTTTTTTTTTTTGTGTGTGTGTGTGTGTGTGTCTGCCCCTCTCTTTCTCTCTCTCTTCAAGGGTTTATCAGAGTATCACGTGACCCGGGAGGAGGAGGAGGAGGAGGAGGAGGAGGAGGAGGAGGAGGAGGAGGAGGAGGAGGAGGAGGAGGAGGAGGAGGAGGAGGAGGAGGAGAAAAGACATCAACGAAATATTCACAAAAGGTAAATATAAAAGAAATAATGGATAGGTTTCTCTCTCTCTCTCTCTCTCTCTCTCTCTCTCTCTCTCTCTCTCTCTCTCTCTCTCTCTCTCTGGCCTGTGACGGATGACATATTGTAGAGGGTGACCTCGGCCGCCACACCTGATTACTATGACGCTTACACAATGACGCGCGCGCGCACGCACGCACACACACACACACACACACACACACACACACACACACACACACACACACACATCCCAACAACACGGCCTCCATCATAGTCTGCGTCGTGTACCACCCCCCACGAGCCGCCACTGCACAGTTGCTCACCGCTCACATCATCAACACTGCTGATGCCCTGAGGGTGAGGTATCCTGCTGCCAAGCTGGTCATCTGTGGGGACTTTAACAGATTAGATATCAACGATATCCTACACCAGCTACACCTCACCCAGGTCGTGGACTTCACCCACCAGCAAGCCATCCTCGACCTTATCCTCACAGACCTGGGCCAGCAGTACTCGCCACCCAAGCCGCTGCCTCCCATGGGACGGAGCACCCACCTCTCCATACTGTGGTCACCCACACCCACCACCTCGACCCCCCGGTCAGCTGTCACCAGGACCCACCGCCCCATGCCTGACTCAGCCATGAGGGAGTTTGGGCAGTGGGTGACACAACACCCGTGGACCGAGGTGCTGGAAGAGGAGGACGTCCACTTAAAATGGCAAAACTACGTCGCCACTACTACAGCAGCCTTCCACCACTACTTCCCAGCCAAGAGCGTCACAACGCACCCGTCTGATGCTCCCTGGATGACGCCCCGCATTAAAAGACTCATGCGTCAGCGGACCTGGGCGTTCCACTCCTGCCCGGTCCTTTACAGGAAACTAAGAAACAGAGTAATCAGGGAGATTAAGAATGCAAAGGCAAGCTATTACCCAGACAAGATACACCACCTCAAGCTGACCAACAACAGACAGTGGTACGCTAAGATCAAAGCTTTGTGTGGCTTACAAAAGCACACTTCATCCCTTCCTTGCACCTCACACCTTCCTGCTAATCTCGCGGCTCAGGAGATGAACGATCACTTTGCTGCTATCTGTCAAACCTTTCCTCCCCTCCACACCACTCCGCTTCCTGCCTATCTGCCCGCTCCCTCCCCCTCCACACACTGTCCAGGCGATGGATGTTTTTAAGAGAATACTTAAATTTAAACCAAGATCCACCACACCCACTGACCTTCCTATAAAAATTTACAAGGAATTTGCTGTAGAGCTAGCAACACCGCTATGCTCCATAATAAACGCCTCACTCTCCCAACACTCTTGCCCCGCGGACTGGAAGACATCTTATGTCACTCCCATCCCCAAAACTTCCAGTCCTCAGTCACTCAATGACCTCAGGCCAGTCTCTATCACCCCCATCCCTAGCCTTATTTGTGAAGATTTTGTATATGACTGGGCATACACCAAAATTTGTAACACCGTGGATATCAGACAATTCGGAAATATTAAAGCCACCTCCACCTCACATTACCTGACCAGCTTCCTTGAATTCATCCACAGCCACCTGGACAAGCGAAACACCTCTCTAGCTGTTGCTTTTGTCGACTTCAAAAAAGCCTTTGATCTAGTTGATCACACTGTTGTCATCAGCAAGGCAGTAAGTCTGGGTCTCCTCCTAATCTGATAGCGTGGCTAGCCGACTTCCTCACAGGGAGACGTCAGGCCGTTCGCTATCAGGGCTCTGTCTCTAATTTCCAACAGCTGACATGTGGAGTCCCCCAGGGGACCAAGATGGGTCCTCTATGCTTCCTCCTCCTCATCAACGACGCCCTCACCGACACCCCCCATCGCTGGAAGTATGTGGACGACTGCACCGTGGGCGTCCCAGTTTCCAACAAGAACCCGGACTACTCGCCACTGCAAGCAATTCTGGAGCGACTGCAGACGTGGACAGAGGAGAGCAGGATGACCATCAACCACAGCAAAACTGTGGTGATGCATTTCTGTACCTCCTCTGTACCAGTGCCCCCTCCCCGGCTCACAGTGGGCCCTCACCCCCTCCAGGTGGTCCAATGTGCCAAGCTTCTCGGAGTCACGGTGGACGACCAGCTGACCTGGAAGCAGCATGTCGCCAGCACCGTGAGATCAGCTACCTACAGGCTGTACATGCTGCGCAGACTCAGGTCGCTGGGGACGCCGACAGATGAGTTAAGGGGGGTGTACCTCACCTTCATCCTCCCCAAACTCATGTACGCCTCCCCAGCGTGGTCCTCCTCTCACACACACTCAACAGCTACAGCTAGAGAGTGTGCAGAAAAGGGCGTGCAGGGTCATCCTTGGCCCTGCATACACCACCTATGAAGAAGCCCTGACCACCCTGAGTCTGTCCAGAATATCCACCAGGCACCGAGAGGCTCTGGAGAAGTTTGGGAAGGGACTACTGCATCATCCGCGTCTCAGAGACATGCTGCCGCCCGACGCGCCTCGCCCTGTCCGTGCCACCAGACACCACAACAAAATAACGCCCCTGAAGGCGCCGCGCACGGACCGGTACAGACTCAGTGCGATTCCCACCATGGTGCGAGCCATCAATCGATAGTATTTCCCTCCTAGATTAGTCTTACCGTTAGGATTAATGTTAAGTTTTTCCCCATCCCCTATGTACATTTTCAGTTTGTCAACTGCCTAAATAATAAACCGTTTATTATTATTATTATTATTATTACACACACACACACACACACACACACACACACACACAAAGATTCTAGGAGACTTATAAAAAATTGCCAGTGTCTGTAAGTATAATTCAGAAAGTCTCTCTCTCTCTCTCTCTCTCTCTCTGGCTCGCTCCCACAC
>NC_087183.1:15489867-15492367 GCF_035594125.1 Scylla paramamosain
CCCCTACCACACCTGTACACCCTGCATAACTACCATACACACCTACCCTGCACATTCCTACACCCTACCACATTCCTCTGCCACAGTAATACCACATCTCTATCATTTCTACCACACTTTAAAGAATTTCTACTTCTACCACAATGCCCACCACAGCCACATTCTTCTAAGTCTTCCAAACTGAAGTATTGGTTATATTAGTCAAGCCACGCCTCCCATTCAAAAGGAGAGCTGTGATTGGTGCTTGCTTGCGAGAGAAAACGTGTCATTGGTTGATGATGTGATGAGAGAGGCGGGGCTTGTGTGTCACTTTAGATTGGATTGAGTTATATGTCCTCTCTCTCTCTCTCTCTCTCTCTCTCTCTCTCTCTCTCTCTCTCTCTCTCTCTCTCTCTCTCTCTCTCTCTCTCTCAACGACAGGTGGTGGCCAAGGTGACACGTGGAGGACAGGTGTTAGGCGTCCTGTGTGTGTGTGTGTGTGTGTGTGTGTGTGTGTGTGTGTGTGTGTGTGTGTGTGTGTGTGTGTGTGTGTGTGTGTGGAGGGTCCATGTCATGTCTTTTCTTTCTTATTTTTTTTTCCTTTTTGGACAAAGAACTTCGAACTCAAACGCACAAACAGACTCATAAACAGAAGAAGAGAAGGACCCACACACAAACAGAGAGAGAGAGAGAGAGAGAGAGAGAGAGAGAGAGAGAGAGAGAGAGAGAGAGAGAGAGAGAGAGAGAGAGAGAGAGAGAGAGAGAGAGAGAGAGAGAGATCCACGGACAGAGGAAAGGGCAGACGCATAAAGGACAGCGCCTAAGGACATAAATAAGAGGAAGCGCAGGGGAAAAAAGGAAAAAAAGGAAAGGGAAAGAAAATGGGAAGGAAAAAGGTAAAAAGGACGTTTCATTCCACCTCTTCACTTGTTCAAGATCTTCCCTTTTTTCTTCTTCCTCCTCTTCCTTTTTTCTTTCCTTCTATTTCCTCTTCAGTCGATCTTTTCACTTGTTCAGTCTCTTCTCTTCTCGTCTTCTTCCTCCTTCTCTTCTTACTCCTCCTCCTCCTCCTCCTCCTCCTCCTCCTCCTCCTCCTCCTCCTCCTCCTCCTCCTCCTCCTCCTCCTCCTCCTCCTCCCAGTGGTTATAAAAGTGATAGCATGATAGCAAGAGAGACTCAGATGACTCTTCTTCCTCCTCCTCCTCTTCCTCCTCCTCCTCCTCCTCATCTTCTTTCTTCATTTTCAACGCAAAAGAAACAGGAATAAAAAAACACCATTTCTGTGCGTGTGAACGGGTGTGGTGTGTGTGTGTGTGTGTGTGTGTGTGTGTGTGTGTGTGTGTGTGTGTGTGTGTGTGTGTGTGTGTGTGTGTGTATGCGAGCCTGAGGGAGTACTTTGCCGAGCTCTCCACCTTAATGTCTTAATCTAGGCGCAGCGGCCAGCCAGGGGCGCCTCGCAGTCACCACTTGGACCCCTAACCCACACAGCCTCCCGGACTGCTAACCCACCGAGCCGCGCCACCCAGATGGTAGGACGCGGCGTGGGTGGCAGCGGCGGCTCGTGGTGGTGGTGGTGGTGGTGGTGGTGGTAATGGTGGTGGCGGGATTCTGCGCTTGTTAGTAAAGATGACTGGTGGTGGTGATGGTGGTGGTGGTGAAGGAATGGCACTACTACCATCACATCACCACCACATAGAAGAAGAGGAGGAGAGAAGGAATGCACCATAGAAATATTTACAAAAGACAGATGTATATATAAAATCCTACATAATTTCTCTCTCTCTCTCTCTCTCTCTCTCTCTCTCTCTCTCTCTCTCTCTCTCTCTCTCTCTCTCTCTCTCTCTCTGGTGCAAGCAACTTAAAGGGCGTCATAAAATCCCAGACCCTTAAAACTTTCGCCCCTTAAACCTTACTCCGCAAAATGACGACAACAACTTCAAGAAAAAGAAAAAAAAATTAAAAGAAATCGAGGGTCGTAAAAATTTGCGAGACCTAAAAATAATAATAAAAAAAGTACAATGAAAAAAAAAAGAGAGAGAGAGAGAGAGAGAGAGAGAGAGAGAGAGAGAGAGAGAGAGAGAGAGAGAGAGAGAGAGAGAGAGAGAGAGAGAGAGAGAGAGAGAGCGCATTAGTTCTAAAACATACCATAAATTTACTTGCTGGAAATACCTACTGCTTTTTTTTTTTTTAGTTTTAGAAAATAAATTAATGTAAACAAAGACTCGAGTAAGAGAAAAACATGCACATAAATGTCTCTCTCTCTCTCTCTCTCTCTCTCTCTCTCTCTCTCTCTCTCTCTCTCTCTCTTTCAAAGCGTGGAATTCCACCTGGAGAAAGTTGAGAGAGAGAGAGAGAGAGAGAGAGAGAGAGAGAGAGAGAGAGAGAGAGAGAGAGAGAGAGAGAGAGAGAGAGAGAGAGAGAGAGAGAGAGAGAGAGATGGAGAAAATTGATTTTGAGAATTGTGGAGCTTTAGCGGAACGGTGACGTGGAGGAAGAGGAGGAGGAGGAGGAGGAGGAGGAG
>NC_087183.1:15494867-15499867 GCF_035594125.1 Scylla paramamosain
AAGGAGGAGGAGGAAGAGGAGGAGGAGGAGGAGGAGGAGACAAAGAAGAGAAATCAAAGGAAAATGAAGGCAGAAGGAAGAAGAGGAGAGAAATACAAAGAAATCGAGAAAAAGAGAGAAGAGAGAGAAAAGAAACAAGAAAGATAAAGAGAAGAAGAAGGATGAGAAAATAAGGAGAAAATGAAGGAGGGAAGATAAAGAGAAGAAAGAGGAGTAAAGAAGAGGAGAGATGAAAGAAAAAAGAGAAGAAAGAAGCAAAGAAGAAAAGATAAACGACAGGAGAAGGAAGAGGAGATAAGAAATAAAGCAATATAACAAAGAGGAGGAAGAGAAGGAGAGACGAAAGCGAAGAGGAGAGATTAAGAAGAGACAGAAAGAAGAAGAAAGGAAGAATAAACTGCAGGGGAAAGACGAGGAAATGAGAAAGAAAAAAATAAGTTAAAGAATGAAGGGAAGAAGAAAAGGCAAAAGCGAAGAGATGAAAAAGAAGAGAGAGAAAGAAGAGAAGTCAAGAATCCACAAGTTGGGACGAGTTGGGCCAGTAATGAAGACATCAAGGTGTACCCGGAGGCTCTTCTTACCCCCCATCTCCTCCTCCTCCTCCTCCTCCGACTGGTACTCCTCCCTCTCCTCCCTTCCCTCCTCCAGTCCTCCATCCCTGCCCCACCTTCCTTCTGAGACCACCACCACTGCCTCCTCCTCCTCCTCCTCCTCCTCGCCTACCTACATCCACGCTTCCTCTGTCAACCGTGCCTCCTCCTCCTCCTCCTCCTCCTCCTCTTCCTCCTCCTATCTCTGTCTCTCTCTCTTTCTATTATTTCTTCTTCTTCCTCTCTTCTTTCTTTCGTCTCCTCCTACTTTTATTATCGTGTGTGTGTGTGTGTGTGTGTGTGTGTGTGTGTGTGTGTGTGTGTGTGTGTGTGTGTGTGTGTGTGTATGAGTGTGCGTGTGTAGGCCTTTGATATCTTCATTCTGTTGTTGTGTTTATGGTAAACTCTCTCTCTCTCTCTCTCTCTCTCTCTCTCTCTCTCTCTCTCTCTCTCTCTCTCTCTCTCTCTCTCTCTCTCTCTCTCTCACTCCTGGTCAATCTACTCCTTCCCTTATTTGTAAAGTGTCTAACCTTCTCTCTCTCTCTCTCTCTCTCTCTCTCTCTCTCTCTCTCTCTCTCTCTCTCTCTCTCTCTCTCTCTCTCTCTCTCTCTTTCTCTATAGGTGTTCCAAGCCTTCCCTCAAGCAATAAATCTGTCTTACTTTCCTCCTCCTCCTCCTCCTCCTCCTCCTCCTTCTACTCATATTTTTGAGCATAATTTCCTTGTTTTTTTCTGCTTTTGCCTCTCTTCTTACCAGAGAGAGAGAGAGAGAGAGAGAGAGAGAGAGAGAGAGAGAGAGAGAGAGAGAGAGAGAGAGACCTTCCACCCTTAGGTTTTGTGTCTTTCCTCCGCCCATATACGGCGCCCACACCCGCCATGCCGCCCACCCTGCCGCCCGGCCGCCCTCATCCAGCCGACCACCCACCCACTGGCCGCCCTCACGCCATCCGCCGCCCGCATCCACCACCACCACCACCACCACTACTATTACTACCAGAGAGAGAGAGAGAGAGAGAGAGAGAGAGAGAGAGAGAGAGAGAGAGAGAGAGAGGACATGTAACTTTTGGGGAAGGTCACCCATAAACAGCCACAGGTGAGGCCAGGTAAGCTAGTATGCCTAACGAGGGTGCCAGCGGCTTCACCTCCTCCTCCTCCTCCTCCTCCTCCTCCTTCGTCATTCTCCCCGCATTCAGGTGACAGAGAAGCAATCTTAATTAAGTCAGGTAGGTTTGCAGGTGTGCGTGGCGCGTGAGGTGTGAGGACAAGGAGGAAAAAGAGGAACAGAGAGGAGATGAGGTGGAGATTAGACCAGGAGGAGGAGGAGGAGGGAGAAAGAGGAACGGAAATGAGTGAGAGAATATAGACTGGAAAAATGGGGAAGAAAGGGGAAGAAAGGGAAAGAAGGGAAGGATTAATGGATGAAGGAAAGGTGTATAGAAATGAGAATACTGAAGGAATGAAGGAAGAGGGGAGGAATGGAGAGACAGGAGTGTGGAGGATAGAGGGAAGTAAAGGGTAGAAGAGAGGGAAGGAAGATGCTGTAGAAATGTAGGAGGGAAGAGGAGGAATGGAGAGACAGAAGGAAGAATGAAAGAGGAAAGGAGGTACAGGAAAAAAAGAGAGACAATATGAAGCTGAAGGAATGAAGGAGAGCATGATAAATGAATGAAGGAAAGAAACAGAGAATGAAGCTAAAGAAATGAAGGAAGAAAGAAGAAATGAAGGAGGAAATGAAAAATGAATAAAAAGAGGAAGAAAGATAAGGAAACACAGAATGAGGTTGAAGATAAGCAGGAGGAAAGAAGGAAAAGAAAAGAAGAAATGAAAAGGAGATGGAATGATGGGAGGGAGGGAGGGAGGGAGGGAGGGAGGGAGGGAGAGAGGGAGGGATATATGAGGGTAGAGCAGGCAGTAACTTCGATAATTAGTAAGGTTAGGCCACACGCTGCAGGGAAGACTGTCTGTGATGACTTAATCCAAGCGGGGGAAGAAAGGCGTATACCACCACCACCATCACCACCACCACCACCACCACCACCACCGTCACTGGAAGCCACACTCACCGTGCCACCCACACCTTCCCACCCACTGCAACACCACCGCCACCACTACTACTACCACTACTACTACTGCTACTACTACTACTACTATTATTGTCATCTCTAATCCAGTCTCGTTTTCTTATCTTTGCCATCATTATTATTACTTATTCTGGCTTATTGATGTTGCTACTGTTACTACTATTGCTGCTGATACTACTACTACTACTACTACTACAACTAGTACTACTGCTAACCTAACCAGACCACAGCCACGACTTCCTCCACCCCACCTAACCTAACCTAACGTAACTTAACCCAAAAACTTAAAACCCTAACCTATCTTTTTCTTTCCCAGACTTCTATCCCTACACTATGCAACCCGTTTAACCCTTTCTCCTCCCACCCGTGTCTCTCCAGCTGCACCCCACGCCCTTTTTAACCCCTAGGGCGCTACTGTGGGCGTGGGCGGGGTTGTGTGGAGGGCGTAAGGAGGAGATAAGAAGCGAATGAATCAAGGAGGTAAAGGAGAACAGGAAATTAAGGCGACGGAAACTGATGAATGATTTCCGCTCGCTTCAGGGGAAAAAAAAGGTGAGAGGGAAAAAAAGTGATCTGTTGATGTGATCCAGGTAACTTTTTTCCTGCCTTTCTTTTCCTTGTTGTTGAATGTGTTATTTTAAAAAGGGAGATAAGAAATGTGTGTGTGTGTGTGTGTGTGTGTGTGTGTGTGTGTGTGTGTGTGTGTGTGTGTGTGTGTGTGTGTGTGTGTGTGTGTGTGTGTGTGTGTGTACTGTTCTCTCCCTCTCTCCCTCTTCCTGTCTCTCTTCCCCATCTTTCCTTCTCACCAATAACCCATGCACTGTGTTGCCCCGTGCCTCATATGAGCCCCACACTCCCCTGCCCTACCCTGCGGTCACCTGAAGCCCCTGAGAGTATAAGCCAAGCAGGTGAAATCAAGGTGGCTTTCCCGCTTATAGTAATGATAACGTACAGTGTCGCTACTTCCTGTTATGTTATTAGAAGCGTTATACATGTCCCCCTCAAGTCAGCAAGCCAGTTACGCCACGCCCTCGCCCTCCCGTGTTCTTCCTTCCCCTAGCGATAGAGACGGGCACAAGAATCAGGGGTTGGATTATGCAACGAAGGAGATGCTGTGTTATCAAAAGAGGAAATGAGTTGTATTCTTAAACGAGGAAAGAAACTGTTATATTCTTAAACGGAGTTGTTATGCTCTTAAGCGAAGGAATGCGTTGTTGTATTATTTAACGTTCTGTCACCCTGTCCCCATTGCTTCTAAACTCTAGTGGAAGTTATCTGAAGTTTTAAGGACGTTTTCTTGAGTATACTAATAGTTGTAGTAGTTTGATAAAGAGTTCTGCATCGACAAAGGGAAAAAACTTGGATGAGATTGTGGCTAGTGTCTATGGCCTTTGTTAACAGTCCTCACGTGTGTAAGAAGCGTGAGAGAATATGAGACTGTACTGAGGGCTGTAAGGATGTTTCCATGAGTTAAGTGATAGCCTGCCAAGGACTCTGCATACGTAACCAAAGGGAAAAACATGAATGGGAACCTGACCAACGTGCTCTGTGGCCTTTGTCAGAGTAAAAAGAGCGTTTCAGAATACTGCTCCGTAGAAGTTATTGGCGTTTTAAGAATGTTTCCATGAATGTAATGACAGTTGTGATAGTCTAACAAGGACTCTGCATAGTCGAGGGGAAAACCATGAATGGGAAGCAGACAAACGTGCTCTGTGGCCTTCGAAAAGTCCTCCGGGAGTAAGAATTGTTAGGCAGAAGGGCCCGGGAGTGGCAGGGGAGGGCTCAGTGGCTCCCTCCACAGCCGTAACAGCCCCTCATCTTCCTCGCAGGTGATCGCAGCCTCCTGAGAGCACCTGAGTGACTCCACCCCGCCACTCCCGCCACCTAGCAACCTTCCTTACTGCATACACGCTGATAGGTGCGGGCTGAGGGCCTGGAGGGGCTGGTGGCGGGTCTGGGAGGGGCTGGGTGAGGCTGGGTGAGGCTCCCCGTGGGCTGGTCCTGCCGCTCGCCCGCATGACTGATCTGAACATTACCCAACGGATAATTACGTAAAATTAAGACTCCAGCGAGGTGGGTGGCGCGCGCAGTGATGTCTTCATCTGCGAAGCTGCCAGGCGTACGATGCTTCCTGCCCCGCGCTCATCCCCCCGCCCCGACCCTTAAGTACCCATTGTTCCCAGCGCCCCCCGCCCCTGCTCTGTCCCCCCGCCACACCCGGGGAGACTACGGGCCCCCAGGAGGTAAAAATCAAGCTGGAACGGCCGCGGCAGACGGTAAAAGGCATGAAAACCAGCGAGAGAAGGGAAGGTCTGCGCGGGCCAGAGGTG
>NC_087183.1:15509867-15512367 GCF_035594125.1 Scylla paramamosain
AAAACTGAGGAAGAAGAGGAGGATGAAGAATGAGAAAAGAAGAGAAACAAGCATAGAGAGAAACTTGAGAAGAAAGAAAAGAAGAGGGAAAGAAAGAAAGAACACAGACAAACTTGTAAAGAAGGAGGAGGATGAGGAGGAGGAGGAAAAAGGAGAAGAAAGAGAAGACGCAAGAGAGTGAGGAAAAGAAGAAACAAAACTGAGGAAGAGAAAGAGGAGAAAAGAAAAAAAGGAGAGAGAGAGAGAGAGAGAGAGAGAGAGAGAAAAAAAAACAGATACGAACTTAAGAAGAAAGAAGAAATAAAGAAGAGGAGACTAAGAAGAAAAACAACCATAGACACAAACTTAAGAAGAAGAAGAAGAAGAAGAAGAAGAAGAAGAAGAAGAAGAAGAAGAAGAAGAAGAAGAAGAAGAAGAAGAAGAAAAAAAGAAATAGAAGAACAACAACAAGAACAAGAACAAGAACAAGAAGAAAACAAGAAGAACAAGAAAAACAAACAAACACAAACTTAAGAAGAAGAGAAGAGAAGAAGGAATAAACGAAAGAAGGAAGCAGAGAAACACACACACACACACACACACACACACACACACACACACACACACACACACACACACCAAACAAAACAGAGAACACATGTTGGCAAGATGAAGCGTGTTGGGTGGTCTGAGCTGAGCCGCCAGTGAGGGAGGGGGAAGGGAAGGGAGAAGGGGGAAGGGGGAAGGGGAAGATAAAGGGGAGGGAGGAAAGGGGTTAGATGCGTTCCTTAGCACTATTAACACTGTTATTAAATTATCATGAAAAAACTGGTGACGGTTCCTCTGTCTCTCAATGTTCCCTCCTCCCTGATGTCTTACTTAGAGAGAGAGAGAGAGAGAGAGAGAGAGAGAGAGAGAGAGAGAGAGAGAGAGAGAGAGAGAGAGAGAGAGAGAGAGAGAGAGAGAGAGAGAGGTGACGTATGTGTTACTTTAGATAAGAGTTAGACGTAAAGAGGCCACGAGAGAGAGAGAGAGAGAGAGAGAGAGAGAGAGAGAGAGAGAGAGAGAGAGAGAGAGAGAGAGAGAGAGAGAGAGAGAGAGACGTGACATAGCCATTAAAAGAAGGATAAAAAGAGCAATAGAACACAAGAAAAAATAAACTGAAGAATCGTAAAGAAGAAGAAGAAGAAGATGAAGAAGAAGAAGAAGAAGAAGAAGAAGAAGAAAAGAAACAACAACAACAACAACAACAACAACAACAACAACAACAACTCACGCACACACTGATTCACACACCCTTCCTCTCACATCAAAAGGCAGTGAATAAGAACCAAAACCCTTTAAAATGACTGAAACCTTTATAAACACGACACAACACATTTTAATCAGAATCCAACACCCTTACAGAGGATTTGGACACCTTCAACACCTTTAGGAACCCCATAATTCGATGATGTAATAGACAATTGAATATTCTTTACCGTAATGCTCAAGTGCCCGTGTTGATAACTGTATAAAGCCTTGAACGTGCTCTGTCTGAGGGTTCTGATCGCCTTAAGAGGGAGTGAATGCCTTATGCTTGGTTTTATAGAGTATTCACACCCCACAGGATTGCCTTGAGAGAGAGAGAGAGAGAGAGAGAGAGAGAGAGAGAGAGAGAGAGAGAGAGAGAGTGTGTGTTTAATGTTAGTTTTTTTCTCTCAAAATTATAATATCTTGTAAATGTTCGTTTATTATTATTATTATTATTATTATTATTATTATTATTATCATTATTACTACATCAACTACTACTACTGTTACCACTACTACTACTACTACTACTACTACTGCTACTACTACTATTGTTAATACTATTGATGGTTTTGCTATAGTTATCATTTAAGTAGTAGTAGTAGTAGTAGTAGTAGTAGTAGTAGTAGTAGTAGTAGATAAAATAAATAAGTACCTAACATTGTCACTCTTCCTAAAACTTCTCCCTTCCCTTCCTTTCTCCCCCTTCCCCTCCCCTTCCTTTCCCCTTCCCCTACCCCTCTCCCCTTTCCATCAGGTGGTCCCATTAATTAACCTGAAGGGATGTAGACTCCTCGAAGGTAGGCCTCCTCCCCCCGTCCCCCTCCTCCTCCTCCTCCTCCTCCTCTTCTCACCAGATACAATGACCTAACCTGATTGTACTACACGAATATTCTCTCTCTCTCTCTCTCTCTCTCTCTCTCTCTCTCTCTCTCTCTGCAATATTTTCCTCAGCTTTGTCTCGGTGTCATCTAAACGGAAGACTGAATGGAGGAAAAACGGCCACAGAGGAGGAGGAGGAGGAGGAGGAGGAGGAGGAGGAGGAGGAGGAGGAGGAGGAGGAGGAGGAGGAAGATGAAGAAGAGAAGGAAAAGAAAAAGACAATTACGGAGAGCAAGGAGGATGTAGATAAAAACGAGAGAGAGAGAGAGAGAGAGAGAGAGAGAGAGAGAGAGAGAGAGAGAGAGAGAGAGAGAGAGAGAGAGAGAGAGGGTGTGGTTGTGGTGGA
>NC_087183.1:15517367-15519867 GCF_035594125.1 Scylla paramamosain
AGCTCCTTAAACGAGGTTGTTGCGTCTTAACGAGGTGGTTGATGCGACACGTGATGAGGGGTGAGGAAAGGGCCTCTCTCTCTCTCTCTCTCTCTCTCTCTCTCTCTCTCTCTCTCTCTCTCTCTCTCTCTCTCTCTCTCTCTCTCTCTCTCATGTCCGTAACTGTGGTGGTAATATTTCAATGTTTTCCTCCTGTGTGTGTGTGTGTGTGTGTGACAGGTTTAGAACTTACGTACACACTAATATATATACGTACATATATGTGCACCTCTTGGGAACAGTGCCAGTGTACGTACACACACACACACACACACACACACACACACACACACGCAAGTCTTCCAACCATTATTCATCTAAACACACACACACACACACACACACAGAGAGAGAGAGAGAGAGAGAGAGAGAGAGAGAGAGAGAGAGAGAGAGAGAGAGAGAGAGAGAGAGGACGCCCTTGATCATCGTGCCCTTCGTCAGGAGTACCAACAAAGTTCCCTCCCTCCGCCACACTCAAAGGTCTTCAGTTGCCTCTCCCTCCCTCTCCCTCTCCCTCTCTCTCACCGTTGGGCATAGGCAGGGAGAGGCAGGCGGTGGGTATGCTGGGAAAGTAAGTCCTGGGTTGGTAGGCCGTGTATGGGAGGAGGAGGAGGAGGAGGAGGAGGAGGAGGAGGAGGAGGAGGAGGAGGAGGAGGAGGAGGAGGAGGAGGAGGAGGGAGAGGGGAAGGGGGAGGAGGAGTAACCGTACGTGAGTGAAGGTGCCTGAGGTATGACGCTCTCTCTCTCTCTCTCTCTCTCTCTCTCTCTCTCTCTCGCCGGTAATGTTTCTACTAACGTTCCTCCTTCAGTTTATTTATTCAGTTTTCTTTCCTGCTTTTCCTCCTCGTGTTCCTTGTGCAGGTATCGCGGTGAGGGTTGGTCACGCACGCACTCCAGTCTCTACGGGACTTAATTAAGGTATACATGCACACCTGGCCTTGCCCTTGGGAGCTAATTAAGGTATGCACACACACACACACACACACACACACACACACACCTGGTCTTGTCTTTTCATAGTAACTTGTGTCATTCAGTATTAGTCTCTCTCTCTCTCTCTCTCTCTCTCTCTCTCTCTCTCTCTCTCTCTCTCTCTCTCTCTCTCTCTCTCTCTCATTTTAAGTAACGAAATCCTTTTTTTCAAATTATGTCATGTATCTTATTTTTATCTATTAAAGTTTCTGGTTTAATTTATATAGTTGAGTCCCTTATAGTATCTTTCTATGATCTTTGTAGTGTTGAATCTGTTTTTTTTTTTTTTATAGTTAATTAAGTGTTGGATTCCCTTTATGATTTTTCTTTAAGTAAGCAATGTTCAATCCTTCGAGTCCTTTTTTTATTGCTTATATAATGTTAGATCACCAACATTATCTATTTATTTGTTCATATTGCGTTTAATCCCTTCATCCAATTTTTACGGATAATTTTAAACCATTTGAGAATCATTATATGAAATGCCTGCTTTCTTTGGGTTCAGGCACACGAAAATAAACCATTACACCACATTTAGGCAAATAAGAACACGATAAACACATGAACACAAGAAGACTGCAAGAGAAACACACTTCCCCTCTTTCCTTTTCACCTTTTACAACTTCCACACCTTCCTGATTGCATTAAAAACCACTCTGTAAAAAGATATCCCCTTATGGATAACCTTAGCATACACCACACCCGCAAAATTAACATGAAACAACGCAAAACTTCCAAAACAAGACGTAGAATTGAGAACAAGGTGACATGAGGCAGTAAGACACGGCTGGCTCACTCCCCTCCCTTCCTCTTCCTTCTCCTCCTCTCTTTCACCTCTCCCAGACACCCTTCCTTCCTTATGGATAGCCTAAGCATACACTAGACCCGCCAAACTAACTGGAAGCAGCGCAAAACTCCCAAAACAAGACGTGGGATAGCGAACAGTGACGTGAGGCAGTAGAACGAGGCTGCGGTCCACTCTCGTCTCTTCTCCTTCCCTCTCTCCTCCTCCTGCACCTCTCCCTCCCTCCTGCACCCTCGCACCCTGAGTTCTCCGGCAGGCAGGTGGAGGTACGCGGGGTCCCGGCCAGGGGGTGACTCAGTAAACAGTGGAGGTGCAAAAAACGTGCGGGAGGCGTGGCTGGCGGCGCTGCGTGAGTCACAAGCCGGAGTCAGGCGCGGGCGTCGGGACGCGCGCCGTGAGCTGCCTGGCTGAACGGAATTCTTGGCCCCGCAACGTTGCCAGATATCCGTATTTTTCTCCACTTTTTCTCTTAAAACTCCACTACTTTTCACCTTACACTGGTTTATCAACTATTTTTCACATAACCAGATGTACTTGCAAGCTGGTAATTGCTATAAGGATCTGGGATTCAAGTGTACATGCCGAGTATAGGACAAGTGGCGACGTTGCGTGCAAGGAGCAGGCGGGTCCATTCACAAGCAAGTCTTCAAATGTTACACAGCCCTTTAATGCGACTGCCGAGGG
>NC_087183.1:15524867-15537367 GCF_035594125.1 Scylla paramamosain
TCAAGTCAAAATAAGGTAAAAAATATACATAACAATTAGATGAAGATATATTACAACAGGATTCATAATATGTAGTGTGATTTAAGTGTATATATATATATATATATATATATATATATATATATATATATATATATATATATATATATATATATATATATATATATATATATATATATATATATATATATATATATATATATATATATATATATATATATATATATATATATATATATATATATATATATATATATATATATATATATATATATATATATATATATATATATATATATATATATATATATATATATATATATATATATATATATATATATATATTATGAAAAATAATTTTCCAGTTGCCTTTCTTTTTAGTCGCAGTTTCTATTATTTTTTTTTATCCGCAGTTTCTTCTTTTCTTTTTACTTGTAGTTTCTATTTTTTTCTTTTGTTTTCACATTTCATATTAGGTTATTTTTTCATCCTTGACTGGGAGACACTTCTCCTTTGTTGGAGATGCCCGCATTGGGGCCAGGGCCGCCTCAAATGTAGCCACAATCCTCACACAGGCCCAAGTGCCCACACAGGCCCAAGTGTCCACACAGGCCCAAGTGTCCACACAGGCCCAAGTGCCCACGAAAAGTTGTCTCCCAACCAAGGAAATATTATCTTCCCCAAGGAAACATGTCTCCCAAAAAGGCATTTGGGCCAGTGTGGGCACTTTGGCCTGTGTGGGCACTTGAGCCTCTGTGGGGATTTTGACGGCATTTAAAGAGGATCTGGCCTCCGGGGCCGTGGTGATACTTGAGGACAGCACTGGGTCCTCGCCCTAAGCCAGCCCGGCCTTAGCATGCCAGCTCGCGAGACCGCTGAGCGGCTTGGGCCCTGGTCCAGCCGGCCCGCTACTGCATTGAGGGTGAGCTGTACGACACTGCAGTCAAATCTGATTTGTTGATGGAAATTTATCGCCTGTGATTCATTTTATCTTATCTTTCTTTTCATACCAAGAGGGAGAGGAGGAGGAGGAGGAGGAGAATAACAACAATAACAGGTAGAACAGGAACAGGGAAGGTGTTAATGGTATCATATAGTCTTGCGGAGTCAAACTGGTGTCCCTTCAAGTTTCAGGCAAGATTATACCCCACTGAGCCTGTTAGGAGGATGGTGTGTGTGTGTGTGTGTGTGTGTGTGTGTGTGTGTGTGTGTGTGTGTGTGTGTGTGTGTGTGTGTGTGTGTGTGTGTGTGTGTGTCGTGTGTTTGCGAGTCGTTGCCCGTAGCAATAGTAGTTATAGTAGTACCAGTAGTTGTAGTAGTGGTGGTGGTGGTTGTGGTAACTCAACAACAACTATTATTGTTTATATATTTTTTTCCGCTCTCCTAAACAGACAAATTGCATCTTCCTATCTTCAAAGCCCGCCACAGGTGCCAACTACAGACAATAACCCTGTATTTTTTACCCTCCAATGCGGTGTAAACAAAAAGAGAGAAAGAGGGAGACAGACTAAACAAGAAAAATAAAATAAGATAAAATAAAAACAGGACGGGATGCGAACCTGGGAACGCCAAAGTGTCAGTCAGTCATCGTCCCGCGACCAACAAGAGACAACATTATCACCATCACGTCTCTTTACTGCTGGTGAGGCTGACGGGGAGAGGGAGAGAGGGAGAGGGAGAAAGATACCCTCACCTCCCCCTTGCCTCCTTCCGTCACTGCCACGCCCAAGGGTTACTGCGCCCCGTAGAAGGAGATGAAGGAGAGGAGGGCGCGAGTGTAGCTTAATTAGAGGTGTTAGTGATAAGGAAGCTTGCTGCAGGAGTGATGGATCGTAGCAGTAGTAGTTGTAGTAGTAGTAGTAGTAGTAGTAGTAGTAGTAGTAGTAGTAGTAGTAGTAGTAGTAGTAGTAATGTGAAAGTTTATTGGAACATCTGATGAGGAGAACGAAGTAGTAGTAGCAGTAGTAACAGTAGAAGCAGAAGTAGTAGTAGTAGTAGTAGTAGTAGTAGTAGTAGTGGTAGTAGTAGTAGTAGTAGTAGTGGTGGCAGTAACAGTAGTGGCAGTAGCAGTATAAGCAGCAATAGCAGCAGCAGCAATGTCAGAAGCAAGAATCAAAGCAAGGAGTGAACCATCTGAGCTGTCACCACCTCTTTTGTCAGCCAGGGAACCGCGACACACACACACACACACACACACACACACACACACACACACACACACACACACACACATCATAGAAGCGCCCTTAACTCCACCCCATGTTCCACGCTTCATTCACGCTGCGGACAGGCGTGAGACAACCAAGGCAGCTTCTGAAGGCACCGCGGGACATAATCAAGCCTTGTTCCTCCTCCTTCAGGCAGAGGGAGGGCAAGCAAACATTCCAGCAGCATTTGAAATCAGTTACTGCCATCGAGTTGTAAATTCTGACTCTTTTTCTACGTTTTCTTTTGTCATGTTAGTACTTTTGCTTGTTGTTTATGTTGGCAGCCTTGTATGTCGCTATATTTACGTACTAAATGACTGACAGTTTAGCTTGTTACTTGTAAAGGTGACAAGACTTTTTGAACTTGACTGCTTCTGTTCTCTTCTCGTCCTTCATCCCGCGGACAACAAAAGACGATCAGCGGTTGAAGACGCGCACTACAGCACTAAACAATCCCCTACAGACCATCGTGACATGAGGTAATAGAAAAAGAGAACGTGACTCCCGAATGAAGGAAAATACACAGAAAGACGGATATCCTTAAAACCGCGGAAAAAATACTCAAGAAGGGAAAATCAAACAAAACACGCTAAATTAATGAAAAAAACAAAAACGTGAAAAGAAAAAAACAATAACTTAAGAACCCACGCATACCAAGACTGCACATTTGCTAACCGTACAAAAAATAAATAAATAAATAAATAAAATCAATAAGTAATAATAACAATAACAGTACTAATAACAAGTGACCTCTTACCTTCCACCCAAAGTTTCTGTACATCAGTGAGTAAAGTAGCACTCTTGAGACCCACGCAGAAGGTGGCGAGGACGAGCAGCGCCACGAAGAGCACCTTGCCGGCGTGTTTGTGGCTGAACAGGCCCAGTTGAAGCAGCTGCATCTGGAGCTTAGTCCGCACCCACAGGGCCGCCCGGCTTCCTGTCGCCCGCCCCTGAAGGAATGAAGGAAGAGCGTGGTTAGTGCGGGAAGGCGATATGTACAGGATGTTAGGGTGGAAATGCGAGATTGTGGTAGAAATAAGAGGTGAAAAATAGGAAGTAAAGGTGAAAATACTAGTAAGTTTAAAGAGAAAATAGGAGTTAATGGTGAAAAATAACACCATACTTCTCTCCCTCCCCGCTCTGTCACCCCTCTCGCCTTTCCTCAGCCCCTGTATCACCCCTTCTAGTCCCCTCACCTCTCACACCCCTCGTCCCTCTCCCCCCACTCACACCCTCGTCTCCCCTTAGTTAAGCGCAGCGAAGCATTTCTATCATCCCCTCCACCCCTTCCCCTCTTCCCCACCACTCCGCCCCGTCCCTTTTTCTTTTTTTTTTCCAAGCCGCCCCCTCTTCCCACCTCCCAACCTGCCTGAGTTAATTAGTACAAGTCTCCATCATTGGGGGCGGCGCGCCACTCTTCTCTCCTCCTCTTCCTCCCCCTCCTCCTCTTCCTCCTCCTTCTCCTCCGCCACCCAGGAATATAAACTGTTAACTTGGATGTAAAAAGTTTAAAAAATCATCATTAAAGTCTCGTGTCTCTCTCTCTCTCTCTCTCTCTCTCTCTCTCTCTCTCTCTCTCTCTCTCTCTCTCTCTCTCTCTCTCTCTCTCTGTGTGTGTGTGTGTGTGTGTGTGTGTGTGTGTGTGTGTGTGTGTGTGTGTGTGTGTGTGTGTGTGTGTGTGTGTGTGTGCTGCTCTCTCTCTCTCTCTCTCTCTCTCTCTCTCTCTCTCTCTCTCTCTCTCTCTCTCTCTCTCTCTCTCTCTCTCTCTCTCTCTCTCTCTCTCTCTCTCTCTCTCTCTCTCTCTCTCTCTCTCTCTCTCTCTCTCTCCCTACTGTCATGGCTGCAGTTGTGGTGGTGGTGGAGGTAGCAGTAGTGGTGATGATAGTTGTGATAGTGGAGGAGGAGGAGGAGGAGAAGGTGGATAAGGATCATAATTAATCATGTTTATCTCTCCACATCATCACACTCTCACACACACACACACACACACACACACACACACACACACACACACACACACACACACACACACACACATGACATTTCAGAAGTCACCATGAGCATCTCCTTTCATTCTTAACTCTTCCTGACACCTCCTCCTCCTCCTCCTCCTCCTGCTCTTCCTCTTCCTCCTCCTTTCCTTTCTCTCGAGTTCGTCCCTTCCTAAGATGAATGGCCAACAAGGGGAGGAGGAGGAGAAGGAGGAGCATCAAGATGAAAGAGAATAACGATTAAATTAAGGAAAAAACGTAGAAAAGGAAGAAAATATAAGAATGACGAGCCACAGGAAAGGGAGATGAAAGGGAGGAGAGATAAGACGTGATAAAAGATAAGGAGGAGAGAGAGAGAGAGAGAGAGAGAGAGAGAGAGAGAGAGAGAGAGAGAGAGAGAGAGAGAGAGAGAAAGGAAAACATGATAAATGATGCTATTAAGAAAGATGAAATGAGAGAGAGAGAGAGAGAGAGAGAGAGAGAGAGAGAGAGAGAGAGAGAGAGAGAGAGAGAGAGAGAGAGAGAGAGAGAGAGAGGGGACAAGGAGGGGAATGGGGAGGGGAGCGACGCCAAGAGAGGGGAAAAGATGGAGGAGGAGGAGGAGGAGGAGGAGGAGGAGGAGGAGGAGGAGGAGGAGGAGGAGGAGGAGGAGAAGGACCTTCTCTGACAGAATCATCCGTCCAAACAAGTTTTACCTCCACCATACGCCACCTCCACACTTGCACGAGGGAGGAGGAGGAGGAGGAGAAGATAACAGGGAAAGCTAAGAAAGGACGTGGAGTAAGAGGGAAAACCTCAAAGAAGATGAAGCCATGATCATTCTTGGGAGGAGGAGGAGGAGGAGGAGGAGGAGGAGGAGGAGGAGGAGGAGGAGGAGGAGGAGGAGGAGGAGGCTTTAATATGCAAAGATGTCTCCCGTGCAACACTAAATCTATCAAGAATCTACTGGGTAAAGAAGAGGAGGAGGAGGAGGAGGAGGAGGAGGAGGAGGAGGAGAGGAGGAGAGTATCTTTCGATGGTGAGTGATTAAACGTACACTACATAGAAACCTTTGCTCTCTCTCTCTCTCTCTCTCTCTCTCTCTCTCTCTCTCTCTCTCTCTCTCTCTCTCTCTCTCTCTCTCTCTCTCTCTCAAAGGCAAGGTGACTCACACGCTAAAGGGAAAGTGAATTTTATCGCTTCTTTTTCAGACACTGGTGGAGATTGTGGTGGTGGTGGTGGTGGTGGTTCATAGAAGTGTCGATGGTATTTTAAGTTTAACCCGGCGATGAACACACGAGTAGGAAGAGGAGGAGGAGTAGGAGGAGGGGGAGGAGGAAGAGGAGGAGGAGGAGAGCGGTGGCATATATACAACAATGAAGGAGAGTAAGTAATTCATTGCATGTAAGAAAGTAGAGTGAGCAATGATCTAAAATTACCTCTCTCTCTCTCTCTCTCTCTCTCTGACCTATACACCTTTGTCTCCTATGTGCATCGTATCTTTCTCTGTGTGTGTGTGTGTGTGTGTGTGTGTGTGTGTGTGTGTGTGTGTGTGTGTGTGTGTGTGTGGGGTCGCGTGTGATGAAGGTATGAGGCGAGGTGTTGATGAGTGTGCATTAATGAGGCGGAATCTGGGCTCTGAAGGAGGCGGCGACGACTGTCTGAAGGAGGAGGAGGAGGAGGAGGTGAAATTAACAGAGGTATAGCGAGAAGGAGAACGAAGGTGTTGGTGGAGATGGAAGTACTGATGGAACTTCTGAGATTAGGAAAAGGAAGAGAGAGAGAGAGAGAGAGGAGGAGGAGGAGGAGGAGGAGGTTGGTGTCATGGCGGCGGGTGTGGATGGCGGCAAACAGGCCACAGGACAATAACTTTCCCGATCACCTTCCCGGGACAAGCCTCGTGCGTCTACCTGCCCTCCCTCCCTCCCTCGCCCTCTCAGTCCTGTCTCCCGCCTCTCCCCGCCCCGCCCCGCCGCTCCCGGACCCGCGGCGCGTGGTGGGCGGGGGCGTGGGGGTGAATGAGGTCCTCGACGGCGCCTGAGCGTGAATATTGCGGCTTAAATAAGCGTCTGGCAGGACCCTGGCGAGGGCCACAGCGCGCGGCGGCCTGCGAGCGACGGGCGGCAGCATGCTTGTGTGTGGCAGCATGAGCGTGTGTGTGTGTGTGTGTGTACGAGGCGGTGGCGGGCAGCGGCAGCAGCAGCAGCAGTGAGCCTGGCGCCACAACATACGCCAGCCAGAGAGAGAGAGAGAGAGAGAGAGAGAGAGAGAGAGAGAGAGAGAGAGAGAGAGAGAGATCAGGGTGCGTGTTGGTGATGGTGGTGGCGGCGACCACCCTCACACACCCAAGGGGCGGCGAGGAAGTGCACCACCACTGTGCCGCCGCGGCAGCAGCCTCCCTCAGCCTCCCTCGGGGCCAGACCACCCTGGCGCTGGCGTTCCCTGAGGGCGGCGCGAGGCTGGTGAGCTCTGTATGCCGCGGGGTGGCGGGAAGGCTGCCGCCTGCACCACACGGAGGAAGGCGAGGCTGACACTTACCTTGTTAATATGGGCGAGGGCGGTGCGGGCGTCTGCCCAGCTAGTTCTAGTGCACAAGTCTTCATGCGGGCGGGACCCGGACGCCCACACACCGCCCTCACCAGCACTTTCTTCGCCTCCCACGGCGATGGCCATGTCACACAACACAATTCACTGCGGAGCCGCGTCGGGTGCGGCTGGTCCTCCGCCGGACACTGTGGGCCAGCACGTTAGAGCACAGGGGGCGGCGGCCCCCATCCCTGCCACATGACACCTGCCACGCTCACTGCACAGCGCCCTTCACCGCCGCCAGCACGACAATCCATCCCACAGGGGCAACATGCGTCTACTAAACGATTTCGCCGCACAACGTTGTCTTGTGCCTGGGCGGCGTGGGGCGGGGCCAGCGCGCGCCCCGCCCCTCGCCTCGCCCCATTGGCTGCCCGCCGTCGTCAAGGCAACGGGGCCGCTGGAGTGCGGGCCACCCACATCGCGGCCGCACAAGTGGCACCGCCAGAACCAAGATAATTCCTAAATTGTCGGAGCTGGAAAAGAAGGGCGGCCATGAGTGGGACTCGGGCCTCGGCCTCATGTCTGCCCCGCCGCCCACCACCAGGCCGCTGCCGCCACTCCGGCGTGGCGAGCACCACAGCAGCAGGCCACTCCAGGCGTCCCGGCGACTCGCTGCCTCGCCCCGACTGTCACAAACTCTGTTACAGGCGTGCTTCCTTTTACGTCAATATAACGTGCGTGAGGCCCATCGCGACTGTCAGCGGCAATCCCCCCCTCCGGCACCCCCAGCCGCCCCTCAGCCACCGCAGCCTCGCAAAAATTAAAACTCGTTGAGAGAAATCCTGGCGGCGCCATCACCACCATCACCGCCTGCTCTGCCCCAACACATGGCGCCCCGTCATTTAAATTACAGCCCCGATGCTGCCCCTTATCGCGGGCCGCGGGGAGGCGCCCCTCGCCCGTATACGCACATATGGGCGTCCGCAGCCAGCACGTGTGGCCCCAGTTGGCACCCCGCTGCGCCTCTCCCTCCCTCCCTCCCTCCACCACAGCCTCCGCCTCCCTCCACCTCGGGTACCTGGAGGGCGCACGAGGGTCGCGGAGAAGCGGGTGGTCACTCATCGCGGCTGGTCGTTAAAATGCGAGCAGAGTATGAGTCATGGGGCGGCCGCCAGAGGGAGAGCGAAGCAGGGCCTCTCACTCTCTCTCTCTCTCTCTCTCTCTCTCCTCCCAAAAAATGCTACACAGTGAATTATATCTACTCTTCATTACTTCCATATGCAAATGAGGAACGCGGGGGTGGGCGGCGAGGAGGCAGGCAGAGAGAGAGAGAGAGAGAGAGAGAGAGAGAGAGAGAGAGAGAGAGAGAGAGAGACTTTATCATCTGCTGCAGTACATACACTCGTGTAAAACCTGAGACGATAACTCGGGTTCTCTCTTCTTGTTGCTTGTGAAATGTTTCCTCGAGACGTTTTTTTTCCTATACCCACGAACAACCCTACCCTCTCTCTCTCTCTCTCTCTCTCTCTCTCTCTCTCTCTCTCTCTCTCTCTCTCTCTCTCTCTCTCTCTAATACCCGTGGTGTAGCGCTAGGAGGCTTCACTCTGGGTGGTCTTCCATTGACATCTTCATCCACTTCTTCTGCGTCTGAGTCTTATGCGCGGGGAGAATAAGAGCCACTCTCCCTCACAGCGGCTGGGGCATCTGGGCTGTCTGGGAGAGGCTGCGCGGCCAGACTAACGCGTCCTCGCCACTGGGTCGAAATTCCGAGTCTCTTTCATGGGATTCCCGCTCCTGTGGCCGCGTCAGGAGGTCCTATTCAAGCTCATGGTATACTTCGCGTCACAGTCTCCGTTTTTTTGTTTTTTTCGCGTTTTCTTTTTCTTTTCTTTTTTATGGGGGACTCATATGTGTGTGTGTGTGTGTGTGTGTGTGTGTGTGTGTGTGTGTGTGTGTGTGTGTGTGTGTGTGTGTGTGTGTGTGTGTCGGGGTGGGCGGGGGGGAATGGGGGTCATTCAGTGGGTTTGTTAGTGTGTGTGTGTGTGTGTGTGTGTGTGTGTGTGCTAGTTATAACCAGTTAGTAACTTTAGTTAGGAATTAGATGTACGAAGGATAGGAGAGAGAGAGAGAGAGAGAGAGAGAGAGAGAGAGAGAGAGAGAGAGAGAGAGAGAGAGAGAGAGAGAGAGAGAGAGAGACGGTATTACGATAACAGGACAAATGTCTTCATGTGGTGAGGATGAAAAACTGCTTCTTGACACACACACACACACACACACACACACACACACACACATACAGAGAGAGAGAGAGAGAGAGAGAGAGAGAGAGAGAGAGAGAGAGAGAGAGAGAGAGAGAGAGAGAGAGAGAGAGAGAGAGAGAGAATAGAAAAATTGAAACCATAGAAATATAAGTAAAGGCACAGAAAGAGAAAGAAAGAAAGAAAGAAAGAAAAACAAGTACGTGAGGAAGGTAGGGAAGGAGAGAGGTAAGGTATGGAAGAAAACCTTCAAGGAGGAGAAGGAAAATGAGGAGGAGGAGGAGGAGGAGGAGGAGGAGGAGGAGGAGGAGGAGGAGGCCAGGTAGGTAGGTAGCTAGGTAGGTATCTCCCACGCGGGCCTTCCACTCCTCAGGTGGGTGGCTAAGCTATGCCCTTCTTGCCCGAGTGTTCTTGATGAAGACATTAGCGCCCCGCGTATCCAGACGGGAGCTTTCTTCTCTCCTATCTTCACCTGCTTCTCAAAAATCACCGTGCATACCCAACCTCACCTGGTCCTTCCCTACCTTCCCTAGCCTTCCTCCGCCACACCTGAGCGCCCTAGTGGTTGACATGCAGTGTTCAGGTGTGTTTTGCAGGTGTGTTTGGTGTGGTAGGTGTGTTTTAAAAGGTGTTTTTGGTGCTTTTGGTGCCTCACAGGTGCTCTGCTCAGGTGAGGTGGGTATGGATGTCAAGTGGGGGAGTTTACCTGTTCGTGGTGGATGGTGAAGAGAGGGCAGGTGAGGAGAGGGGGATGTGAAAGGGAGGGGGATGTAGGAGGGAGGGACAGCCAGGGAGGGGAGAGAGAGAGAGAGAGAGAGAGAGAGAGAGAGAGAGAGAGAGAGAGAGAGAGAGAGAGAGAGAGAGAGAGAGACCGTAGCTAACATTATCTCTACGGCCATTGCCACCCACCATCTCTCTCTCTCTCTCTCTCTCTCTCTCTCTCTCTCTCTCTCTCTCTCTCTCTCTCTCTCTCTCTCTCTCTCTCTCTCTCTGCCATTCTAGCTAACCTTACTCTTCCACCACTATACCTCTCTTCTTCCTCCTCTTCCTCCTCCTCCTCCTCCTCCTCCTCCTCCTCCTCCTCCTCTGTCATGTCATCTTGTGTCGGTTTATCAATTACAAAAAAATTAAGTTCTATTGTTACTTCATTAAGGAGGAGGAGGAGGAGGAGGAGGAGGAGGAGGAGGAGGAGGAGGAGGAGGGGAATGAATGGGGCAAGAGGAGTGTGAAATAAAGGAAGGAATGAGAGAACAAGTGATAAAGAGAATGAAGAAAATAAAAAAGAATGAAGGTAATAAGCAGATTCGTAGATAGGAGGAGGAGGAGGAGGAGGAGGAGGAGGAGGAGGAGGAGGAGGAGGAGGAGGAGGAAAGAAAGAGAAAAAAGAAAAGATAAAAATGAAAAAAATATGAACAAAGAAAAGAAAAAAGAGAGAGAAACTAAAAAAAATAGAGGACAGAAAACGGAAATAAAACGAACATTAAAATAAAAAAAAACAAGACAAAAAATTGATAAGTAAAAAAATAAATAAATAACACACGAAGAAATAAATTAATAAAAAACAAAAACAACGAAAGAAAAGAAAACATGAACAAAAAGATAGAAATGAATAAGAAAAAAAAATAAAAAAAACACGGAAGGGAGATACTTAAGGCGAAAATTTGTAAGAGAGAGAGAGAGAGAGAGAGAGAGAGAGAGAGAGAGAGAGAGAGAGAGAGAGAGGGAGAGAGAGAGGGAGAGGGCCAGTGGAACCAATTGAGAACCACACTAGTACCGCGGTTCCTTTGATCTACTTACGCTTCCTCAGGTGAGCCAAATCAATTACTTAAATGTAACACTCGCGGCCCTCAAACCCTCCCTTAGGTATCCCTTTTTTTCCTCCCTCCCTTCCTCCCTTTCCCTTAAGCCTCCCTCTACCATTTCTTCCCATTTTCCTCAATTTCTTCCTGTTTCTCCTTATTTTCTTCAATTTCTTCTTGTTTCTCCTTATATTTCTCTTATTTCTTCTTGTTTCTACCTCCCTTTCTTCGATTTACTTCTCTTTCTATCTATTTTTTTTATTTCTTCATATTTCTTCTTGTTCCTCTTCGATTTCTTCCTGTTTCTCCTGTTCTTCTTTGTCTTCTTCCCTCTTTCTTTCCTCTTTTTTTTTAGTCTCTCTTTTTTCCCCTTTCTTTTCCCTCCTCTGCCTGTTTTCCTCTATTTTTCTTTATCTTTCTCCTTCTTCCTTGTCTTCTTTTCCTTTTTCCTTCGTTTTCTTCCTTTCCTTTATTTTCTTTTTCATTCTCCTTCTTTTCTCCTTTCTCAGGATTTCCCAAGATCTTGTCTTGTTTTTCGTCCTCTCTCTCTCTCTCTCTCTCTCTCTCTCTCTCTCTCTCTCTCTCTCTCTCTCTCTCTCTCTCTCTCTCTCTCTCTCTCTCTCTCTCTCTCTCTCTCTCTCTCTCTCTCTCTCTCTCTCTCTCTCTCTCTCTCTCTCTCTCTCGTCCGTCTCTCTCCCTCTCCCTCTCCCTTTCCTACTCTCCCTTTTCGGCACGCCCCTCCTTCTTCTCTTCCCCCTTCTCTCATTTGTCTGTCTCTATTTGTCTACTTCCTTGTGTGTGTCCGTCTCTCTGTCTGTCTGGCTGTCTGTCTGTGTGTGTGTGTGTGTGTGTGTGTGTGTGTGTGTGTGTGTGTGTGTGTGTGTGTCCGTCTGTCTGTCTGTCTATCTATCTATCTATCTATCTATCTACCTGTCTGTCTGTTTGTCGGTCTATCTCTCTGTCTGTTTGCCTTTCTGTTTGCTTGCTGGCTTGCTTGTCTATATCTATCTATCTATCCATCTATCTATCTACTCATCTGTACATTTGGTTGTCTATCTGTCTATCTACCCGTCTGCCTGTCTACCCTTCTATCTGTCTGTCTATCGACCTCTCTGTCTGCCTGTCTGTCTGTCTATCTCTCCCTATGTCCGTCCCCTGCCCCGCCCTGCCTCAGCCCCGCCTTACATAACCCTACGCAATGACACACCCATGTTTCATTAACCGTCCCGCGGGGGTGTGACCTCCTCCCCTCCCTTGGCCAGGCGAGGTCAAAGACGTGGCCAAAACGAAGCCCAAGGGCACGAAGAAGGGCGGGGGTGTGAGGCAGGGCAAGTGGCGCGTGAGGACAAATAGATGAGGACAGTTTTATGAGGCTTGTAAATGAGGAAAGGACTCGGAAAAATTCACGCTTCATAAAGTTAGATTTAGGAAGAGGATTACAAGACGCTGGTTCATAGGTAGAGAGATGGACGGCTGGGACAGATCGTGAATGGAGTGGTGGATGTCTGCTGGAGTTTAGAAATTCTCTGTAGCGCTAAATGGCTTAAATAGTTCTGTTATATGTTGAGGCATTCCCAGTGTTAAGTTCACGAAATATCAGGCGCAGTTTTTGGAATGCTTTGATTTTTTATTTTATGAAATATATGAGCTACCTAAGTTCACGAATTCTTGGTAGCAATGAACTATGGAATGGCTCAAGTTTAAAAATTCTATGTGTGGAGGACTTATGAATATCTG